>NC_057812.1:282886549-282906549 GCF_018294505.1 Triticum aestivum | reverse complement strand
ACGGATGTGTAAAACCCTACTGCTGCTTGTTTGTGTGTATTGAATCTTTGCTCAGGAGCGATCGACGCTACCAGACTGAGCGTGGGAGTGTTTCTGGTATCTCCAATGAGCCGAACTGGCCGAACCCCCTTCTACGTTGCGCTTGGGCCTCGTTTTATACTTTCAAGGGATTACCCACAGGTGGCAACATAGACTAGAAGGGTAAAAATGGAAAAGGATGCGGTAGGTGCAGCTACCGCTACTGTGGATACAGTGCACCCTACCTAACTCTGACGGCAGGGGACAAGGGCATTAAATGCCTATCTGAGTCTCCTAAACAGTGCAAAAGGTGACCGTTAGGAGCGCCACCGTTTGCCACGATGGGCTTCTCTTCATCTCCGCTTGCCACCACGTACCCCTAGCTGCACGGCCTCCTGCCATGTGTGCTTGGGAGAGTCCCAGAGCGACACGTTAGCAGGTGTGCTGGAGCGCGGGCATGAAGTGGGGGTTTCCCGCGGCAAGCTCCTTGCCGCGGCCGTTGTCTTATCGCGTCCGGAAGCTTGTCGCTCGCCGGACCTTGCCGGGACGCAGGGTGCGTCGCGGCAAGCTTTCTTGGTATGCCTTGAGTGGTCTTCCCGGCAAGCTCCTCTTGCTGGGGCCTTGTTTGTCCTTCCTGGCAAGCTCCTCTTGCCGGGGCCTTGGTTTGAGTACTTTGTTCTTGAATGGTCTTCAAGGGATCCACGGAGGGTCTTGGCGGTCACCCGGCAAGCCTTGCCGCGGGGTGCTGCAACTGCCCGTGCACGAGTTCGGGATACTAGGGTACCCCTACTCGAGTACACCGACACCATTATAAAACTCCTATGGCTAAGTGAGGGCAGTAAAGCCACATAGTCCGATTGCCTGGTTCGCCGCACTAACACCTCCTTCACGGACCAGTACGCTGGGTCAAGTGTGTTTAAGTGTTATCCCGAACACCCCCATACTACCTACATGGGGGCTGAAGCCGATGACTAGCCAACTCTCAGATGTCATAAACAACCGCATAGGAGGAGATATTTTATAAAGTAAAATAAGCAACATATCATACATAAGCCTTGTTTCATGATATAGGACTGAACAACATAGATACATTCATTCAAAAATGATGTCCTTCAAACATTGGCCCTCTACAATGCGGGATCCTTTCAGGACTTCATCAAAGTACCGCGTCGGCGAGCGGTGCTCTTTGCCTACGGGCGGTCCCTCGGTTGCAAGGTTTATGGCATCCATCTTCGCCCACTGCACCTTAGCATGGGCGAAGGCCATCCGCGCACCTTTAATGCAGATGGACCGCTTCACGGCATGAGGCTGAGGGCAGGCATTAACCAGCCGCTTCACGAGACCGAAGTAGCTACTGGGCATGGGTTTGGTGGGCCAAAGACGGATTATCAAATCCCTCATGGCCAATTCAGCTACCCTATGCAGTTCGGTCCAATGCTTCAGCTGATCGCTGAGGGGCATAGGATGCTTTGGCGCAAGGTACTGCGACCAGTACAGCTTCTTCGTTGAGCTCCCCTCTTTGGCCCGGAAGAACTCCGCAACATCAGCAACACTCCGGGGCAGGTCCACAAACACTCCTGGAGAACTCCAAATTTGGGTTAGCAAGATATAACTTTTCCTCACAAATTTTCTCTGCATGTTAAAGGCCTTACCCGCCGGAATTTGCTTTGCCTCTTGGATTTCCCGGACAGCGCTTTGGGCTTCGGCCCGGGCTTCGTGTGCACTTTGGAGTGCCTTAGCAAGTTCGGAATTTTTCTCCATACTCTTGCGCTCTAAGGACTCGTATTTTCCTATGGCATCCTTGAGCTCTTGCTGCCAGCCGCGATTCATGTTTAAGGCGGGAGGCTTGTTCCTCCTCCACCTCCTTCTTGGCCTCGGCCAACGCACTCTTGAGGGCCTCGACCTCAGACGTGTCAGCTGCAAACATAATTATGGAACACATTGAGATACCACATCATAGCTCACATCGTTTGAGATGTTCTCCGGTATCACATACCTTGGTTTCTTCTAACTTCCGCCTTAGCTCGGATGCTTCAACGACATGGGTAGCTGACGCCTGTTTCGCAGCATGTTTGTTCAAACAGATATGTGCGTTAGTCTCCTGCATGAGTTATTAGATCCTTTGTTCGGTTTTTCTTTCCGAACACCAAACAGATTCTCAGGGGCTACTATCTATACACATGCATTCTTTTATACAGCTAAAAAGACACTGTAAGGCACATAACTCAAAGCATCTTAAAAGGGTAGTGTAGGCTTCGCTCAGTCCGCTTTTCGCGGACTGAACCTTTTCAATCACCGTACCCATAAGGTTACAATGTTCTTCCACAATGGTGGCACTTTGAAGCGCTCTCACCAGAGTGTCCGGTGCCTCCACATTGAAGAGGACGCCGGTGTTGTAGGCGCACCCCCTTCTAGCAAGGAGGGTTGCTCATCTGTCTCCGGAACCGTATGTGTTTCCGAACGACATTGGGATGGGGGCCAAACTGGACATGGCCCCCGTCTCCAGTCTCCATGGGGGTCAGTTCCTCCATGTTCTCGGCAGCCGAGGTGTCACCCTTCGGCACCATCTTGGCAGCCTACGGCGCCTCTCCCTATTCCGGAAGGGTCCTTTGGGACCACACCTCGGTGTTGTCCGCTGCAGCGGGGGCGGAAGCTGGTGGAGGCGAATCGCTGTCCATCATGTTCGGACCCAGCGAGTTCCCAGAAGAGGAAGATCGCCAGGGGAGGACATGAACCGGACTGCAGCAAGCAATTTAAGCATATTATAACTATAAGCCAGAAAATCCGGACATATATATACCTTTAAGTACTTACGATCCGGCCAGGGGCTTCGACCTAGGGCGCCACTCATCAGCGTCCGACTTGGAGTCATCCGTAAGGGAGGTTCTCCCTTTCTTAGACGCCTCCACCTCTAGATCCGCGGAGGCTGCCCTTTTCTTCTTCTCCCCCTTTGGGGGGTGGGGGTGGGGTCACTCTCTTCCTCCTCCTCTTCCTCTTCGTTAGGGGAGGATAGAGTTTCGGTGTCTTTAGACACTATGTCCGAGGCACCTTTACAGCGGAGGCCACTCTTGGCCTCCTTGGCCTTCTTTTCCGGCGCCTGGTATGGCGCCGGGACCAGCATCCTCGTCAACAGAGGAATAGCCGAGTCTTCAGGCAGCGGAGCCGGACAATGAATCCGTCCCGCTTTCTTCGTCCAGCCCTGCGAAAGAAAATGGAGAGTTTAGTGTGCTCCTTGAACTCGCAAAGTAAGGTTATCAAAGAACTTACAGGGGTTGCAGCATGGGTGCTGTCATAGCCGAGGTCTTCGGTTTTCTCCGGCCATGACTTCTGGGTCTTGAAGAGCAGTTTCCACATGTCTTCGTGCTTCGTGCCGAAGAACCGCTGCAGGGTCCGGGGACCGGCCGGGTTGAACTCCCACATGAACTCTTGACGCGCTTGACAGGGGAGAATCCAGCGAAAGAGCATCACCTGGATCACGCTGGCGAGGCTGGTATTTTTATCTACCATGCTCTTGATACGCTTCTGCAGCATCATCACCTCGTCAGACAACCCCCACTCTAGGCCCTTGTTGAGCCAGGATGCCGGCCGCATTGGGGTCTGGACTTGAACTCCGTAGGAGCGGCCCATGTGGAGTCACGGGGCTCTATGACATAGAACTACCCCTGCTGCCATCCCTTCACGGTCTCCGCGAAGGTGCCCTTGGGCAAAGTGACGTTGGGAAGTTTGCTCACCATAGCACCGCCACAATCTGCATGCTAGCCATCCACCAATTTCGTCTTCACGTTGAAGACCTTGAGCCATAGGTCGAAGTGGGGGGAAATGCAGAGGAATGCCTCGCATATGACAATAAACGCAAAAATGTTGAGGAAGGAATTCGGGGCTAGATCATGAAAATCTAACCCATAGTAGAACATGAGGCCATGGACGAAAGGATGAAGGGGAAACCCCAGTCCACGAAGGAAATGAGGGATAAAAACTACCCTCTCATTGGGCTTTGGTGTGGGGATGATCTGCTTTTTTGGCCGGGATCCGGTGGGCGATCTCCTTGGCCAGATTCCCTGCTTCCTGGAGTTCCTCGATGTTTCTCTCCGTGACAGAGGAAGCCATCCACTTGCCCTGCGCTCCGGATCCAGACAAGGCTGGGGTACTTTCTGGGGATGGAGAAGATTGAAGCTTGGGCGCTAGAGCTCAAGGGCGGATGGGCAGAGGAAGAGGACGGCGTGGGATAAAAAGGGGAAACCTTATCTCCTTATAAAGGCAGTGAATATCATGCGTCCCCCACGGGCCTTAAAGCTCGCCTGTTCCCAAGGGGTTGTGCGAAGCGACATGGTTGGGTTTCCCAAACCCGTATGGTGGAAAAGTGTTTTCGTGGATGCCTCTAGAGGTTTGTGAATATATAGGACGAAGAATTAGGTCATGGGGTGTTGGAGTAGGCCACAAGGAAGGGGGCGCACCCCCCTCCTAGGGCGCGCCCCTGTGTCTTGTTGTCTACTCCAAGCTCTTCTGACTTGGAGTCCAAGTCCAACAGGTGTCTTCTGGTCCAAGAAAAATCATCGCGGAGGTTTTATTCTGTTTGGGCTCCATTTGGTATTCCTTTTCTGTGAAGCTAAAAAAAGGAAAAATAGAAACTGGCACTGGGCTCTAGATTAATAGGTTAGTCCATAAAATAATGTAAAATAGCATATTAATGCATATAAATTATCCAAAACAGATAATATAATAGCATGGAACATTAAAAAATTATAGATACATTGGAGACATATCAAGCATCCCCAAGCTTAATTCCTTCTCATCCTTGAGTATGTAAATGTTAAAAACAGATTTTTTATGTGGAATGCTACCTAACATATTTATCCATGTAATTTTCTTTATTGTGGCATGAATGTTCAGATCCATAAGATTCAAAACAAAAGTTTAATATTGACATAAAAACAATAATACTTCAAGCATACTAACAAGGCAATTATGTCTTCTCAAGATAACATGGCCAAAGAAAGCTTATCCCTACAAAATCATATAGTCTGACTATGCTCCATCTTCATCACACAAAATATTCAAATCATGCACAACCCCGATGACAAGCCAAGAAATAATCATTTCATACTTCTGGTGTTCTCAAACCTTTTCAACTTTCACGCAATACATGAGCGTGAGCCATGGACATAGCAGTATAGGTTGAATAGAATATGGTGGTTGTGGAGAAGACAAAAATAGGGAGATGGTTTCACATCAAATAGGCATATCAACGGGCTATGGATATTCCCATCAATAGATATCAATGTGAGTGAGTAGGGATTGCCATGCAATGGATGCACTAGAACTATAAGTTTATGAAAGCTCAAAAAGAAAACTAATTAGGCGTGCATCCAACTTGCTTGCTCATGAAGACCTAGGGCAATTTGAGGAAGCCCATCATTGGAATATACAAGCCAAGTTCTATAATAAAAAATTCCCACTAGTATGTGAAAGTGACAACATAGGAGACTCGCTATCATGAAGATCATGGTGCTACTTTGAAGCACAAGTGTGGAAAAGGATAGTAACATTGTCCCTTCTCTCTTTTTCTCTCCTTTTTGTTAGGCTTATTTGGCCTCCCTTTTATTTATTTTTCTCTCACATGGGACAATGCTCTAGTAATGAATATCATCACACTTTTATTTACTTACAACTCAAGAATTACAAATCGACACTTAGAACAAAATATGACTCTATATGAATGCCTCTGGCGGTGTACCGGGATGTGCAATGACTCAAGAGTGACATGTATGAAGGAATTATGAAAGGTGGCTTTGCCACAAATATGATGTCAACTACATGATCATGAAAAGCAATATGAAAATGATGGAACGTGTCATAATAAAACGGAATGGTGGAAAGTTGCTGGGCAATATATCTCGGAATGGCTATGGAAATGCCATAATGGGTTTTGAATTGGAAAGAATTCTGACCCCATATTTTCTGATAGATAAATGTACAAAAAAATCCAATAAGAAAAAACTAAATTTTTACTCCTCGCATCCAGGATTTTGTCCTGGGTCATTAGATAAGAATCCAAAGATAAAGAGTGAAACAAAGAATATCACTACTATATAAACAAAATGTTTGAGAGTAAGCATTACATAATCTCCCAGATTTTTTTGAAGGAATAGATTACCATTTTTTCCTCACCAACAACTCCACTAGGATGGTTTTTTATACCTAAAAATGCAAAAAAGAATTCTTGAAAAAAATTGCAAGAATTCATTTATAGTAAGCACTCTTATCAATAGCAACAATAGGGTTAGGTGGTTAGGTATTGTGTAGGTACCTTTAGGTACCTGCTCAACCTAGGTGCAGGGGAGTAGAAAGCATGATCCAAACTTATTGTTGTAGATACCCATTCAATGTAGAAGAATTTAAATTTTAGAATCAAAGGTTCATAATATAAAAAGGTATGGTGGCTGTTTTAAGGAATGTATATCGTGGGTGTACTGTTGGAGATATGCCCTAGAGGCAATCATGTACGATGATACTTCCTATGTGTTTATGAATAAATATAGTCCTTGGACATTATCAATGATGTGTATCAGCAAGTATGTGACTTGTTTGTTGGACTATGCATTGTATGATGAACATCCTAAAAGGTCCCTAGTCGAAAGGGCTGTGTGGACGTGTAGTAGACTAGACTAGCATATGACATGGTCGATGGCTTGGTCTCACTGCCCATGGAGCATTGGATGCAAACCGGATAATATGGACTCGGAAGGATCTGGTCGGATTCTACGTAGTTGGATCCGAGTTGAGATAAGGTTCGAGTCGGACAGACCCAACTATGAGACACAGCAATATGTCATCTATGAGTCTCTAATACAACATACGTTCTATGTCCTAAGACCTGAGCTAGCGCATGTACTCGGGATGGTGACAGACTTGCTTTGGGACAATGCTACTCCGTGACTGGGAAGTTACAAAGGTAGGTTTCGGGCTTGTCCAGACCCATGCTGCGAGACATGGTTGAGCAAGATGGGATTTTCCCCTCCGATCAGGAGAGGTATACTCTGGGCCCCTCATGTGATCCGACCAAGATAAGCATGGCCATGCGATTAGGATTATGAGATAATCCGGTTTGTGGTTGACATCACTGGAATGAGAAAGAGGTCAGGCCAGCACAAGGATGACAGAGTCACCTTGAGCCCGACAACATATATCATGTGGCAAAGGGAACATAAGTATGTTGTGCGGGTTCGCCTAACCAGCTTCATCGGACACTTGGAGTCGGCACGCTTTGCTAGAGGCCGCTACCAACTAGCCGAGTCGGATGTGATATGACTCGCGACCAAGTGAACGAGAACCTAAGGGGTCGCGCGCTTAAGGGAAGGAATCTATGAGGCCCGATCTGACTCCACGAGTCAGAAGTGATCCTACTCGGACTCGGATCTAGGCCGAACAGATTTTGGGCTTTAGGGTCCATGCGAGGCCCAAGTGTTGAGCCCTTGACGGACGCCTATATAAAGTGGCGGTGCAGCACACTCATGAGATTGATCACTTCAGCGCTATCACTAGGGTTTGCATGTGTTGCGGATAGCCTCCACTCGACCGCCGACTGTGTGATCGGACCTAGAAGTCCGCCGCATGGTGTTCCTCTTGCACGCGTGGATACCGTTACAGGCGGTGCACTTGTGCCGCTCCGATGAACATGTACGTGGGAATCGATGACCAGCTGTTCGAGGGAGACCGGACGAGGAGGAGACGCGCTGCCCCAACTCTTCTTCCGCTACACGGCACTGCGCATCTAGTGGTAACGATCTATTATCCATCTCCCGTAGAATGTTCTTGGTTGTTCTGCACATAGGAAATTCTTAATTTGCAATCGACGCACCCTACCGTGAACGCAACAGTGGTATTAGAGCCTCTGCTATAGGATTGGAATTTGGATCGTATTGCATATTAGATATGTGGAGGCGATAGATGAGATCTGTTGTTGTAGATGAGATTGGATGTGTGCATGGTTGATGAGATCAATTGCACATGGGGATCGATGTGGCTATGTTTTCTGATGGTCGGAGTCAATGAGGTCATGACACAACCTACCCCTACCAGTCGGTGTCCGCCACCGGGGTTAACAGTGAAACATAAATCCGAATTGGACTCACTATGATCGATAAGATCGGTCAGATTGGAAAATTCAGCGTGATCGGACCGCTGTGTGCGTAGCGCCTTGTATTTCGTACACAATCACTCAAACCGGTAGAATGCGATTCTATGCCTAACTTTGTTTTGCAGGTTTGATGTCAATAATATGGATCATGTGTATGTGATGCATGTGTGTAAATTATACATGACCTGCGTGTCAGGTTTGTCAGCCGGCAAGAGCCAAAGTGTTGTCATTATATTGTATAACGACCTCCGTGTCAACTTGTGTCTCTATGTAAAATTCATTACTAGTTGTAGTAGTTCGATAGTAGAGATCAGGTTGGTGGCTTGGCGTCCCGGCGTGCCAAACAAGATGGAGTTCCTAGATGGTCATCGGAGTCGGAGCCGACCTGGAAGACCATCCATGAAGGAGCCATACTATTTCACAATATATGTTTATTTGTGCTTGTTATGCTTCTTGTTTTCTATGCATGTTAGAATGGTAGAAAGATCCCTCGTTAATATCAAGCAATTTCCCATCCCCGATGTTGCACCTTCGCATGTCAAGTACGTCTAGTAGTGGGTTCATAAAATTGGGGTGCTGCTAGGTGTCCTTGAATTCAAGGGTTCATGTCGGACACGAACATTCACTACATCAGGTTAACTTGACAAGGCTATCAAAACGGTGTTGGGCCTTGTGGAAAATAAGGTTGGGGGCTGGGGTATGAGATACCTTCCCGACTGACAGGAGTCTTATGGAGATACGATTAGCAAGGAGTTGCTTACCGGATAGGCATGTTGTCTAGCAGTGATGCTAAAGCTCACTAGTCACATGTGCTAGTCGAATCCTGAATCACTGAGAGTTCGCGGAGGGATGCCAACTTCAGTGGGAGTATTTATATTTAAGGCTTGAATTACTCTACATAAACACATTGCTTAGTGATTGCATATTTTCTATTGTAGATCAATGGCACCACCTGCTCAACCCAACTTTGCTTTGAAATCAATTCTGGAAAAGGATAAACTGAATGGAACAAACTTTACCACCCGGTATAGAAATCTGAGAATTGTTCTCAAGCACGATAAAAAGGAACATGTTCTAGAGGATCCACTTCTAGAGGAACCAGCCGATAATGCTAGTGCCACAACTAAGAATTCCTACCAAAAACTCGTTGATGAATCAACGAAGATCAGTTTTCTGATGCTTGCTTGTATGGAGCCTGATTTGCAATAGCATTTCAAAAATGTTGAGGCTGACAATATGATCGAGAGTCTCAAGAGCATGTTTTAGGCACAAGCTAGGACTGAAAGTTTCAACGTCTGGCGATCCTTGATGGATTGCAAGCTGAAGGAAGGTGATCCACTGAGCCCACATGTGATCAAGATGATCAGATATGTGCAAGCTTTGGATCGGTTGGGCTTCCCGCTCTTAGATGAGCTGGCTACTGATGCATTTGTGGGTTCTCTTCTGCCCAACTATGGAATGTTCATCTCGAACTATCATATGCATGGCATGGATAAGGAGCTCACTGAATTACATGGGATGCTCAAAGTGGCAGAGCAAGATATTAAGAAAGGCACGCATCAAGTGTTGATGGTGCAGAAATCGGCTAAGTTCAAGAAGAGTTGGTCCAAGAAAAAGGCTAGGGCAAAGGGCACGGAGACGGTAACCTCCGCCGCTGCGCCGAAGTCTGGACCGGACTCGAAGACCATTTGCTATCATTGCAAGGAGACCGGTCACTGGAAGAGGAACTGTAGCAAGTGGCTTGCAGAGCATGGCAAGAAGGCCGGAAATGCTTCTTCGGCCAAAGGTACACTTGTTGCATATGTTATAGACATTTACCTTGCTGACATACCTAGTAGCTCTTGGGTATTTGATACCGGATCAGTTGTTCATATTTGCAACTCGATGCAGGGGCTGGTAAGAACTACGTGTGCGGCACAAGGGAGATTAACATCAGGGTCGGCAACAAAGCAAGAGTTGCTGCGTTGGAGGTCGGCATGATGCAGATCCATCTTCCTTCTCAATTTATTTTGGAATTGAATAATTGTTATTATATTCCTGCACTTAGTCGGAACATTATTTCTGCCTCATGCTTGATGAGTCAGGGTTATGAATTCAATTTAAAGGACAATGGTTGTTCGTTTTATTTGAATGGTATGTTCCACATCTATGCACCTATTGTTGATGGGCTATTTATATTGAATCTAGAACAGGAACCGGTCTATAACGTGAATATCAAGAGGCATAAGCCTAATGAGATAAATCCCACATACTTCTGGCAATGCCGGCTTGGACACATTAGTCTGAAACACATGAAGAAGCGCCATGATGATGGGCTCCTAACTTTGTCCAACTTTGAGTCGTTCGGGACATGCGAATCATGCTTGCTCGGAAAGATGACTAAGTCTCCTTTCGCAAAGAGTTGCGAGAGGGTGTACGAGCTATTTGAACTTATACATAGTGATGTGTGTGGTCCAATGAGCACAATTGCCAGAGGTGGCTATCAGTAATTCATGACTTTTACCGACCACTCGAGTAAATATGGATATATCTATTTGATGAGGCACAAGTTGGAAACTTTTGAAAAGTTCAAAGAGTTTCAGGACGAGGTTGAGAATCAGCTCGACATGACTATAAAACTTCTACGATCAGATCATGGAGGTGAGTACATGAGCCAGGAGTTTGATGAACATCTGAAAAGCCGAGGTATAGTACCTCAGCTCACACCCCCGGGTACGCAATAGAGAAATGACATGTCGGAATGGAGGAATAGGACCTTGTTGGACATGGTCCGATCAATGATGAGCAAATCGGATTTACCCTTGTCATTCTGAGGATACGCTCTACAAATTGCAGCTTTCACACTTAACAGGGTACCATCAAAATCCATAGATAAGACACCACATGAGATGTGGACCGGGAAGAGTCCCAGTTTGTCTTTTCTAATGATTTGGGGTTGTGAAGCATTTGTCAAGCGACTTATGTCAGACAAGTTTACAACCAAGTCAGATAAATGCATATTCGTGAGATATCCGAGGGAAACCTTGGGATATAGCTTCTACAACCGGGAAGAGAACAAAGTGTTTGTTGCTCAGAATGGGGTTTTCCTTGAGAAAGAGTTTCTCAGTTGGGAGGCCAGTGGGAGGACGGCCCAACTCGAATAAATTCGAGTACCACTCGGGGACAGCTCGTCGGGTGATGAGATCATACCAGAGTCAGTCAGGGAACCCATAGTGGAAGTGGCACTGGAACCACGGAGGTCGGAAAGATTGCACAGAGTGCGTGATGTATTGTTGCAAGAAACGACGAGCCGACCATGTATGCGGAAGCGATGGTGAGCTAGGATTCTGAGGCACGGCTAGAGGCGATGAGATCCGAGTTAAAGTCCATGGATGAAAATTAAGTCTAGGACTTGGTTGATCCGCCGCCTGGCGTAAAGGCCATTGGCTGTAAATGGGTCTTTTAAGAAGAAAAGCGATGTGTATGGAAATGTTCAGATCCACAAAGCTCGGCTTGCCGCTAAAGGTTATGGACAAGTTCAAGGAATTGACTACGACAAGACTTACTTGCCGGCAGCGAAGCTGAAGTCGGCAAGGATCGTACTAGCTATAGCTGCATATTTCGATTACGAGATATGGCAGATGGATGTCAAAACGGCTTTCCTTCATGGAAATTTAACCAAGGACGTGTATATGATACAACCCGAGGGTTTTGTCGATCCGACTAGCACTAGTAAGGTATTCAAGCTCAAGAGATCCATTTATTGGTTGAGGCAAGCATCTCGGAGTTGGAACATTTGTTTTGATGAGGTCGTCACTAGTCTCAGTTTCATCAAAAGCGATGAGGATGCTTGTTTATACAAGAAGTTATGTGGGAGATCGATTGTGTTTTTGATGTGGTATGTGGATGACATACTACTGATCGGAAATTATGTTTCGATGCTGAGCTCGATCAAGGAATCATTGAATGGCAAGTTTTCAATGAAGGGCCTTAGTGAGGCAGTTTACATTTTAGGCATCAAGATCTCTAGAGATAGATCGAGGAGGCTGCTCGGCTTGAGCCAAAGCATGCACATAGACAAAGTGTTGAAGCGGTTCAACATGAGTGTGGCCAAGAAAGGGTTCTTGCCTGTCTCACATGGTATAAGGCTAAGCGAGACTCACAGTCGTTCGACATATGATGAGCGAAGCAGGATGAGTCGGATTCCATATGCCTCGGCAATTGGATCCATCATGTATGCCATGATATGTACATGGCCTGATGTTGCTTTTGCAATAAGCCTAACAAGTAGATACCAAGCCAACCCAGGTGAGAGTCACTGGGCAGCGATAAAGACTATTTTGAAGTACCTGAAAAGGACTAAAGAGATGTTCCTAGTTTATGGAGGTGAGGAAAAG
Source organism: Triticum aestivum (assembly GCF_018294505.1). Lineage (NCBI taxonomy): Eukaryota > Viridiplantae > Streptophyta > Magnoliopsida > Poales > Poaceae > Triticum > Triticum aestivum. Next base: position 282,894,018 of record NC_057812.1, on the reverse strand, counting down.
CTCGTCGTAAGGGGTTACACCGATGCTAGTTTCCAAACCGACATAGATGATTGTCGATCATAGCCCGGATTCGTGTATGTCATGAACGGAGGAGCAGTGAGTTGGATGACTTCCAATCAAGATACGGTGGCTGATTCTACCACAGAAGCCGAATACATTGCGGCTTGTGAAGCTGCAAAGGAAGGTGTTTGGATCCGGAACTTTATGGATGATCTTGGTATTTTCCCAGCCTCGGTACGTTGGACCTTTATTGTGATAATTCTGGTGCCATCGCACAAGCCAAGGAGTCGAGGGATCACCACAAGACCAGACACATAGATCGGAAATATCACCTGATAAGAAAGATCATAAAGAATGGTGATGTTGAGTTATGCAAAATTCACACGGCTGCAAATGTTGTAGATCCGTTGACTAAACCACTTCCAAAATCGAAGCATGAGGGGCACGTTAGAGCTATGGGCATTCGATGTCTATTTGATTGACTCTAGTGCTAGTGGGAGACTGTCGGAGATATGCCCAAGAGGCAATCATGTATGATGATACTTCCTATGTGTTTATGAATAAAGATAGTCCTTGGACATTATGAATGATGTGTATCAGCAAGTACGTGACTTGTTTGTGGGACTATGCATTATATGATGAATGTCCTAAAAGGTCCCTAGTCGAAAGGGTTGTGTGGACGAGCGGCCGACTAGACTAGCATATGACACGGTCGATGGCTTGGTCTCACAAGCCATGGAGCATTGGATGCTAACCGGATAATATGGACTCAGAAGGAACTGGTCGGATTCAACGTAGTCGGATCCGAGTTGAGATAAGGTCCGAGTTGGACAGACCCAACTATGAGACACAGCGATATGTCATCTATGAGTCTCTAGTACAACATACGTTCTATGTCCTAAGACCTGAGCTGGCGCATGTACTCGGGATGGTGACAGACTTGCTTTGGGCCAACCAAACGCTACTCCGTGACTAGGTAGTTACAAAGGTAGGTTTCGGGCTTGTCCGGACCCATGCTGCGAGACATGGTCGAGCAAGATGGGATTTTCCCCTCCGATCAGGAGAGATATACTCTGGGCCCCTCGTGTGAGCCGACCAAGATAAGCATGGCGATGCGATTAAGATTATGAGACAATCTGGTTTGTGGTCGACATCACTGGAACGAGAAAGAAGTCGGGCTAGCACAAGGATGACAGACTCGCCTTGAGCTCGACAACATATATCATGTGGCAAAGGGAACGAAAGTATGTTGTACGGATTCGCCTAACCAGCTTCATCGGACACTTGAAGTCGGCACGCTTTGCTAGAGGCCGCTAGTGACCAGCCGAGTCGGATGTGATATGACTCGCGACCAAGTGAACGAGAACCTAAGGGGTCTAGGTCACAAACTTAAGGAAGGAACCTATGAGGCCCGGTCTGACTCCATGAGTCAGAAGTGTTCCTACTCGGACTCGGATCCAGGCCGGACAGATTTTGGGCTTTAGGGTCCGTGCGAGGCCCAAGTGTTGAGCCCTGGACGAACGCCTATATAAAGTGGGGGTGCGGCACACTCATGAGATTGATTGCTTCGACGCTGTCACTAGGGTTTGCATCTGTTGCGAATAGCCACCTCCACTCGATCGCCGACTGTGTGATCGAACGTAGTAGTCCGCCGCACGATGTTCCTCATGCACGCACGTATACCGTTAGAAGCGGTGCACTTGCACCGCTGCGGCGAACCTGTACGTCGGAACCGACGACCAGCTGTTCGAGGGAGATCGGACAAGGAGGAGATGCGCTGCCCCAACTCTTCTTCCGCTGCACGGCACTACCCGTCTAGTGGTAACGATCTGTGTTCCATCTCCCGTAGCATGTTCTTGGTTGTTCTACATGTAGGAAAATTTTAATTTGCAGTCGACGCACCCTATCGTGAACCCAACATGTATGGTACCGGCGAAAGTTGCGCGACACTAGAGAGGCTAACAATGGTGGAAGAGTGAGAGTGCGTATAATCCATGGACTCAACATTAGTCATAAAGAACTCATATATTTATAGCAAAAATATATTAGTCATCAAAACAAAGTACTACGCTCATGCTTCTAGGGGGATAGATTAGTAGGAAAAGACGTTCGCTTGTCCCTGCCCGCCACTCATAAGGAAGACAATCAAAAAATACCTCATGCTCCTACTTTGTTACACAACGGTTCACCATACATGCATGCTACGGGACTCACAAACCTTAACACAAGTATTTTTCAAATTCACAATTACTCACTAGCATGACTCTAACATCACCATCTCTATATCTCAAAACAATCATCAGGAATCAAACTTCTCATAGTATTCAATGCACTTTATATGAAGTTTTTATTATATCCCTCTTGGATGTCTATCATATTAGGACTAAATTCATAACCAGAGCAAATTACCATGTTGTTTAGAGAATCTCAAAATAATATAAGTGAAGCATGAGCGTTCAATAATTTTTACAACGTCGTGCTCTAAAAATATATAAGTGAAGCACTAGAGCAAAATTGCCTAGCTCAAAAGATATAAGTGAAGCACATCGAGTATTCTAATAAATCACGATTCATGTGTGTCCCTCTCAAAAGGTGTGTACGCAAGTATGATTGTGGCAAACTAAAAAGCAAAGACTAAAATCATACAATATGCTCCAAGCAAAACACATATTATGTGGTGAATAAAAATATAGCCTCATGTAAAGTTACTGATATACGAAGACGAAAGAGGGGATGCCTTCCTGGGCATCCCCAAGCTGGGGCTCTTGGTTATCCTTGAATATTAACTTGGGGTGCCCTGGGCATCCCCAAACTTAGGCTCTTGCCAATCCTTGTTCCATAGTCCATCAAATCCTAACCCAAAACTTGAAAACTTCACAACACAAAACTCAATAGAAAATCTCATAAGCTCCGTTAGTATAAGAAAATAAATCACCCCTTTTGGTACTGTTGTGAACTCATTCTTTATTTATATTTGTGTAATATATATTGTATTCTAACTTTTCCATGGTTCATACCCCCCGATACTACCCATAGATTCATCAAAATAAGCAAACAACACAAAGGAAACAGAATCTGTCAAAAACAGAACAGTCTAGAGTAATCTGTAACTCAAGAATACTTCTATAACTCCAACTATTCTGGAAAATTAGTACAACCTGGGATTTTTTAATAATCTTATTCAAAACAAATCAGTATTTTATCATGCCTCTGTTAAAAATGAGAATTATTTTCCTGAGCGCAAAAGTCTCTGTTTTTCATCAAGATCAAATCAACTATCACCGTAAGCCATCCCAAAGGTCTTACTCGGCACAAACACTAATTAAAACACAAAAACACATTTACTACAGAGGTAATAATCTGTAATTTATTCAAGAACAGTAGCAAAACAAAAAAACTCAAAAATAAAATTGGGCTGCCTCCCAACAAGCGCTATTGTTTAACGCCCCTAGCTAGGCATTGATAATTTTAATGATGCTCACATGAAAGATAGCAATTGAAACATAAAGAGAGCATCATAAAACATGTGACAAACAAGTTTATGTCTAACATGCTTCCTATGCATAGGGATTTTATAAGCAAACAAATTATCAAGACAAGCAAAAACTACCATATGCAAGGAAGAAGAAAGAAACAATAGCAATCTCAACATAACGAGAGGTAATTTTGTAACACGAAAATTGCTACAACCATATTTTCCTCTCCCGTAACAATTACATGTGGGATCATATTCAAGTTCAACAATAAAACTATCACATAAAATTTTCTCTTTATGATCCACATGGATGCAAAGTTGACACTCTTCCAAAATAGTGGGATTATCATCAAATAAAGTCATGGCCTCTCCAAACACACTTTTATCAAAAGTTTCATAAGACTTATCAATCTCCAAAGTAGTGGGATCATTATTTCCTACAGTTGACACTCTTCCAAACCCACTTTCAATATTATTGCAAACATTATTATCAATCTCATATTCATCATGGGACTTAAATAATTTTTTTTAATTATAAGTAGAATCACCCCAATCATGATCATTGCAACAAGTAGTGGAGATAGCAAAACTAGCATCCGCAAGCTTAGGGTTTTGCATATCATTAATACAATTGACATTAATAGAGCTTATAATAATATCATTGCAATCATGCTTTTCATTCAAGGAGCTATCGTGAATCACTTCATATAGTTCTTCATTCAATACTTCATCACAATTTCCAGATTCACGAATTTCAAGCAAAACCTCATAAAGATAATCTACTGCACTCAACTCACTAGCAATTGGTTCATCATAATTGGATCTTTTGAAAAGATTAGCAAGCGGATGAGGATCCATAACAATAGATTTTTAGCAAGTGAAGATGCAAGAAAATAGAAGGCACATGGCAACACGAGCAAACAGAAGGACGAACGAAAGAAGGGCGAAGAAAAGGGCAAAAAAATTTGAAAATAATTTTAGAAGTGGGGGAGCGGAAAACAAGAGACAAATGGCGAATAATGTAATGCAAGAGATGAGAGTTTTATGATGGGTACTTGGTATGTCTTGACTTGGCGTAGATCTCCCCGGCAACGGCGCCAGAAATTCTCCCTGCTACTTCTTGAGCTTGCGTTGGTTTTTTCCCTTGAAGAGGAAAGGGTGATGCAGAAAAGTAGAGATAAGTATTTCCCTCAGTTAGAGAACCAAGGTATTCATCCAGTAGGAGACAATGCACAAATCACCAATACCTACACAAACAATCAAACAACTTGCACCCAAGGCGATAAAGGGGTTTTCAATCCGTTCACAGCCACTTGCAAAAGTGAGATCTAATAAAGATAGATAAAACTAAACAAAAGATAAAGTAAATATTTTGGGGTTTTTTGGTTTATAGATCGGAAACTAAAAGATTGCAAAATAGTAGATCGGAAACTAATATGATGGAAATTAGAAGATCGGAAACTTATATGATGGAAGATAGACCCATGGGCAATGGGTTTCACTAGAGGCTTCTCTCAAGATAACAAATTATATAGTTGGTGAACAAATTACTGTCGAGCAATTGATAGAAAAGCTCAAACTTATGACGATATCAAAGGAAATGATTATGAAATATAGTCATCATGTCCGTGTCAAGTAAACCGAAATGATTTTGCATCTACTACTATTACTCCACACATCGACCGACTCCTGCTTGCACCTAGAGTATTAAGTTCATGAAGAACAGAGTAACACATTAAGTAAGATCACATCATGTAGAGGAATAAACTCAAGCAATATGATGTAAATCCCATCATTTTATCCTCAGTGGCAACAATACAATACAATACGTGCCTTGCTGACCCTACTGTCACTGGGAAAGGACACCACAAGATTGAACCCAAAGCTAAGCACTTCTCCCATTGCAAGAAAAACCAATCTAGTTTGCCAAACTAAACCGATAGTTCGAAGAGAATTACAAAGATATCAAATCATGCATATAAGAATACCAAGAAGATCAAATAATATTCATAGATAAGTTGACCATAAATCTAGAATTCATCGGATCTCGACAAACACACCGCAAAAGAAGATTACATCTGATAGATCTCCAAGAACATCGAGGATAACATGGTATTGAGAATCAAAGAGAGAGAAGTCATCTAGCTAGCTAGTAGCTATGGTCCTGTAGGTCTGAGATAAACTATTCATGCTTCATCGGAAGGGCAATAGAGTTGATGTAGATGCCCTCCATGATCGAATCCCCCTCCGGCAGGGTGCCGAAAAAGGTCCCTAGATGGGATCTCATAGGAACGGAAGGTCGTGGCGGTGGAAAAGTGTTTTCGTGGATGCCTTGATGTCTACTACACAACCTTCTTCTTGTAGACTTTGTTGGGCCTCCAAGTGCAGAGGTTTGTAGGACAATAGCAAATTTCCCTCAAGTGGATGACCTAAGGTTTATCAATCTGTGGGAGGCGTAGGATGAAGATGGTCTCTCTCAAACAACCCTGCAACCAAATAACAAAGAGTCTCTTGTGTCCCCAACACACCCAATACAATGGTAAATCGTATAGGTGCACTAGTTTGGCGAAGAGATGGTGATACAAGTGCAATATGGATGGTAGATATAGGTTTTTGTAATATGAAAATATAAAAACAGCAAGGTAGCAAGTGGTAAAAGTGAGCGTAAACGGTTGTGACACCCGTGTAATAAAGCTACAGTAAAACTTTGTGAATGATGCCACGTCACCTCGATTACTGTTGCTAATATTGCGTTAGTTCGAAACCGATTCAAATTCAAATTCGAAATCAAGCAAACAACAAAAATTTTCAAACGCTAAAACAAAAATGTTCTAAATGTGTCGGATAAATCATAGGTAATTGTGGTGGCGAAACCAAACTTTGACGAAGTGTTTAAAGGCTCTACAATAATTAAAACATTAGGTAAATAATTAAGTAAATACCTTTTATAGTTAATATAACATTAAACTAATTTAATTTGGCACTAAACTTTCTATGGCCCTGGTCTAACTTGATATGCTAATCTAGGTGCTAAAGGTGTGTTTTACAAAACTAAAATAATTAGATTCTAAACTATAAACAGAAAAAGAAAAGTAAAACAGAAACAAAACAAAGCAAAAAAATGAAGCAAGACCCCCCTCCCTGGGCCGTTCGGCCCAGCAGGGCACCGGGCCATTAGGCTGGCCCAGCCGCGCCCCTGCATAACCCCCCACCCCCACCCCGCAACCCTAGCCCACTACACCCCGGTTCCCCCACGATCCCCCATTCTCCCTCGTTCCCTGCCCGCGCCGTCACCCACGAAGAACACACACACACACACGCATACGCACGGAGGAGGGGCGCCCCTGTTCGCTCCCCTCCTCTCGGAGTGCCCGTGCCCGAGGACAGTCGCTGCCCGCCGGTGCCGAGCGCCGCCCTCCGGCCTCCTCCTCGCAGCTCCCTTCCTCTCGCGCCTCCACGTCCTCCTCCCCGCCGGAAACGCCTCGAGCCCGCGGCCGCTCGACCCCGACACCGGCACCTTCCCCGAACGACGCCGCCCTGTGCTGGACTTCCTCCTTGGGCCGCCGCACGCCGCCTCCAACTCCGGCCACCCCGAGCCTCCCCAAGCATGCTGCCTTGTCCCCTACACCCGCAGTGAGCCCCGATCTCCTCCTCTATTGCATGCCAACCCATGCTCATCGCCACGCCACACGCACCGGCAGCCTTCCGCTGCCACTACTGTGTGCTTCCTTGTCGCCATGTTCCCCCATCACTGGCCATCGTGCCCGCCGCACCCGCGCCCGGAGCTCGCTCCGACGCGCCCCTCTGGCCTCCCCGCCGCGCCTGCACACCGCTCACCTCGCTCCGGCAATGATCAGGCCATGCCTTGGTTGCTTGCCTTGCGCACCAGGCCGTGCCTCCCTACATCTGCTACTGCTGCTGCCACCGTCCGCCGCACCTTCGCTACTGCTGAGGCGCAGCTCCGCCTCCCCTGCCTACCTTTGCTGCCAGTCCT
>NC_057812.1:282875795-282886440 GCF_018294505.1 Triticum aestivum | reverse complement strand
CGCCCTTGTGGGCGCCCGGGTGTTCCCCGCCCCCTGGTGGCCTCGGGCACGAGCGCCCGCACCCAGCGCCCGTGGCCCTATGACATGTGGGGCCCCAAACCCCCCAGGATGTTTAATAAATAATAAATAATAATAATAATAATAAAATAATTAATTAATTAAAGAATTAATTAACCTAATTAATTTTAATTAATTAAACTAACCAACTAATTAAACTAATTAATCAGGATTAGTTAGTCTAGTCAATGACGAATGGGACCCACCCGTCAGTTTAACCAGTCAACACCCATGTTGACTGCTGACGTCAGCATGCATTGTTCTGGATAATGTTGAATTAAAATAATTAAAAACAAATCCTAAAAATGATTTAAATATTTTAAAATTAAGATAAAATAAACCGTAGCTCGGATGGAAAAACTTTGTACATGAAAGTTGCTTAGAATGACGAGACGAATTCGGATACGCAACCCGTTCGTCCGCCACACATCCCTAGCATAGCGAACACGCATCTTTCCCCCTCCGATTCATCTGTCCAAAAACGCGAAACACCGGGGATATTTTGCCGGATGTTTCCCCCCTTCACCGGTATCACCTCGTACTGCGTTAGGTCACCCCTAGCACCGCGCATTGCCATGTTACGCTTTGTGTTGCTTTGTTTGCTCTGTTATTTATTGTGTTCCCCCTCCGTTACTTCTTTCCGGCAGACCCCGAGACCGCTGCCGGTACCCTTGATCGACTACGGTGTTGACGACCCCTCCTTGCCAGAGCAACCACGCAAGCCCCCCCCCCCGATCACCAGATATCGCTTATTCTTCTCTCTACTGCTTGCATTAGAGTAGTGTAGCATGTTACTTGATATCTCTCCAACGTATCTATAATTCTTGATTGTTCCATGCTATTATATTATCAACCTTGGATGTTTTATATACATTTATATGCTATTTTATATGATTTTTGGGACTAACCTATTAACCCAGAGCCCAATGCCAGTTTCTATTTTTTTCCTTTTTTTAGAGTATCGCAGAAAAGGAAAATCAAATGGAGTCCAATTGACCTGAAACTTCATGGAACTTATTTTTGGAAGGAAAGCAACCCGCGAGACTTGGAGTCCACGTCAAGGAAGTTTCGAGGAATCCACGAGGAAGTGGGGCGCGCCCACCCCCCTAGGTGCGCCCTCCACCCTCGTGGGCCCCTCGTGGCTCCCCTGGCGTACTTCTTCCTCCTATATATCTCCATATACCCTAAAACGATCGGGGAGCACAATAGATTGGGAGTTCCGCTGCGAGAAGCCTCCGTAGCCACCGAAAGCCAATCTAGACCCGTTCCGGCACCCTGCTGGAGGGGGAATCCCTCTCCGGTGGCCATCTTCATTGTAACGCCCTCGATGCAGCTATATCTCCCACATGTCGAAGCACGACTTAGAGGCATAACCGCATTAAAAGCAATGTCGCAAGTGAGGTAATCCTCGCAAACAACCCATGTAAAACAATAGGGGAAAAGATACATAGTTGGATTACAATCGCCACTTCACATAATTACATGAATAAAGCATTACAACATCCAGATACAATCAGGGCCCGACTACGGAGCCAAAATAAAAGAAGACTACCCCAAATGCTACACAGATCCCCGATCGACCCCAACTGGGCTCCACTACTGATCAACTAGAACGAAACAACATAAAGGACAAGATCTTCCTCGAGCTCCTCCTTGAGCTCGGTTGCGTCACCTGCTCGGTAACATGGGCACCTGCAAACTGGTTTTGGAAGTATCTGTGAGTCACGGGGACTCAGCAATCTCACACCCTCGCGATCAAGACTATTTAAGCTTATGGATAAAGTAAGGGTATGAGGTGGAGGTGCAGCAAGCGACTAGCATATTTGGTGGCTAACATATACGCAAAAGAGAGCGAGAAGAGAAGGCAAAGCACGGTCAAGAAACTATGATCAAGAAGTGATCCTAGAACAACCTACGTCAAGCATAACTCCAACACCATGTTCACTTCCCGGACTCCGCCGGAAAGAGACCATCACAGTTACACACGCGGTTGATGCATTTTATTTAAGGTTAGCTTCAGGTTTTCTACAACCGGATGTTAACAAATTCCCATCTGCCCATAACTGCGGGCACGGCTTTCGAAAGTTCAAATCCCTGCAGGGGTGTCCCAACTTAGCCCATGACAAGCTCTCATGGTCAACGAAGGATATACCTTCTCCCGAGACATTCTGATCAGACTCGGTATCCCGGTTCTACAAGACACTTCGACAAGTTAAAACAAATCCAGAAACACCGCCCGAATGTGCCGACAAATCCCGATAGGAGCTGCACATATCTCGTTCTCAGGGCACACTCAGATGAGACATCCTACGAGTAAAACCAAACCTCAAGTTGCCCCGAGGTGGCCCTGCAGTCTGCTCGGTCGGACCAACACTCAGAGGAGCACTGGCCCGGGGGGGTTAGAATAAAGATGACCCTTGAGTCTGCAGAACCCAAGGGAAGGTGGTAGGTTGTTAGTGCAAATGGTAAAACCAAGGTTGGGCATTGCTGGAGGAGTTTTATTCAATGCGAACTGTCAAGGGGTTCCCATTATAGCCCAACCGCGTAAGGAATGCAAAATCCGGGAACATAACTCCGATATGACGGAAACTTGGGCGGCAAGAGTGGAACAAAACACCAGGCATAAGGCCGAGCCTTCCACCCTTTACCAAGTATATAGATGCATTAATTAAATAAGAGATCTTGTGATATCCCAACAAGTAAACATGTTCCAACAAGGAACAACATCTCCATGTTCCAACAAGGAACAAACTTCAATCTTCACCTGCAACTAACAACGCTATAAGAGGGGCTGAGCAAAGCAGTAACATAGCCAATCAACAGTTTGCTAGGACAAGGTGGGTTAGAGGCTTGGTTCAACAATATGGGAGGCATGATAAGCAAGTGGTAGGTATCGTAGCATAGGCATAGCAAAAGAGCGAGCAACTAGCAAGCAAAGATAGAAGTGATTTTGAGGGTACGGTCATCTTGCCTGAAATCCCGCAAGGAAGAAGAACGAGTCCATGAAGAAGACAAACGGGCGCAGTCGAACGGGTCCTCACAAACAGGACGTTATCGGAAACAACCCAAAGAAGCAACACCGGAAAGAAGCACACAACATAGTAAACAGCTATCACATGATCACGGCATGGTGCACAACAAGTATGATGCATGTCCAGTTTAATGAAGCATGGCATGGCAAAGTGCACAAACAATACTACAAATTAAGTGGAGCACAATATGCAACGGAGTTGCATATTGAAGAAAACACCACATGACTTATTTAGTTCTCTCTCGTTTAGGTACCCAACAAGATTAAATGTTGTTAGCATGGCAAGAGGTGAAGCAAATGAAAACTACCTATCTAGTCAAGTTTAAATGAGGCCAGAAACAACAAACAACACTTTCGGAAAATCCCCATATGCATTTATTAGGTTTGGTATTGTTCTTCCCTAAACACAATTTTAGAGTTGTGAAACATGCAAAGTGATGCCAGCATGTTAAACTAGACATTTTTCTACCCCATTTACATATAAAGTTTATTAAATTCGGAGTTACGATTATAAAGTTATGAAATAAATCATTTTAACATGGCATAGGAGAAAATATAACCAAACAGCATTTTAAACATTTTAAACATAGATGAAAGTTGCAAATTATTAAACTAGACAAAATTCTAAGCAACTTTCATATATAATTTATTTAGATCCGATGCACGGTTGTGAAGTTATTAAATGCATGAAACTAGGGGGTTTTGTGTAAAACAGCAAATCCCTAGAAATTAGCTAAATTCGCAGAGCCTCAAAAAAAGATACTGGGCCGGATCTGCTGGCCCAACAACAGGGAAAAAAGGGGGTGGGCGCTAGGGGTGTTCTCACCATGGGCTTGGCCCATTCGATGGGAGGAGGGAGGCCTGGCGCTGGCTTGCTCACGCGGCCCACGATGGCGCTGGAGGTGGGCCTTTGCGAGGGGCGCTGGAGTCAGATCACGATGCGAGGCAGGGAGGTGCTGACGATGCTCGCGCGGTCAACGGCGCTGAACGAGGCATCATCCTCCCCTGCTCGCTCGATAGGAAGCAGCGGCGGCGCGGGACTGCAGGGACGCGGTGGTGCGGGATGGCAAGGGCGGCCGGATCCAAGGCGGAAGAGGCGCGATGCAGGCGGGGTGCGGCCAACAGGAGCGGAACTTGGCGGGGCGACGTGCTCGTCCCAGGTTTCGACAGAAGCAGTGCTCGGCAGTAGAAGAACTTGGCAAAGGGCGGTGGCTTGTCTCCTGCTGGGACCGAAGAAGCAGGGGGGTCAGCGACGAGTGTCGAGGAAGGAGCTCCGGTCATGCTATGCTGCGACTCCTACGTGAAGAAACAAAGAGAGGGAACCGGGTGAGAGACAGAGCAACGAGGGAGAGAAATGGAAGAAGAGGAGCGGGACGAGGCGCTACAGGAGGGCCGGCCTTGGAGCACTGGGGCTCGGGGCGACGGGCATCAGGGAAGCAGGAGGCCTTGGGAGGAGCTCGTTTCCTTGTGTCAATGAGGATGCAGGGACTCCAGGAGGTGCTCGCTGGCGATCCTTACGGTGGCGAAAGGGAGGCAGCCCGGGAAGCAGAGGAGGTTGCGGTCTCGGGCGACGAATGGATAGAGGGGAAGGTGTGGCTGGTTGGCTCTTGTCTGCTGTGATGTGGGCGCAGCGGAAATCAAGGAGGGACATGGGAAGCGCTGGTTGGTGGATGGGTGCATCGAGTGGATCCCAAGGTGGGAGAGGAGTGGCGGCGGGGAGAAGGATTGGATGGGATAGCCCTCCTAGGATCTAGGGTTAGACTAGTTATATATAGCGGGTAGGTTAGGTTAGGGGCTATCTCGACCCTACGATCGCAAACGGACGATCGCGGATAAAATATGTTAGGAAGTCCAAAATACAAAACGGAGACGTTTTATAGATGTTTGGGGTTGATCTGGACACAGTGGTACCGACTGTCCGGGTCGGGTCCGGGATAGATTTCGGACACGCGCGGGAGGAGGTCCATGGGCTGACGAGAGAGGTTAGGTAAGGCCTGGCGGTGAGAGGTAGTGCAGAAGGCAAAGGGCTGAGAAGATAGAAGAGGAGAGGCCCGGCGACTGTTTCCGGAGACCGAAAATGTCTGACGTTAGACCGACTATACTACCGCTATAGTTATCCGTTGGGGCATCAAACGATCTATGAACGTGATGAAACTTGACAGGCGGTCTATCTACACTATAATAAGACCACACGTCAACTCTCATCCCATTCCGAGAACATTTTCCGGACACTTATAAAATATTATTTCGGACATGTCGCGGGCGCGTGCAAGTGTGGCTGGACTCAGAACAGACAACAGAGAGAACTTGGAGAACCCGGACGAATGCAAGTTTTGAAAACATGATGATGCAATGCGGATGATGACATGGCAAGATGCAACACGCAAGCGAATGACAAGCCAACAACAGCAAATAAGCGGAGGACACCTGGCACATCGGTCTCGGGGCGTTACAACACTCCACCACTACGAGAGGATCTCGTCTCGAGATCTAGAATGGCACCGGAGGGAAAAGGAAGAGGAAGATAAGAGGTAAAACTAAGTTTCTTCTTTGACAAATGAGTGAAACCAAAGAACCTTGCGAGGTTGAACAACTTCGAGAAAAGAATACAACAGAGATGAACAAAATTGAAAACACACCGTTAGAAAAGAGGAAAAAGGAAGAACAAATTCGGACAGCACTCCGTTTGAAAAGTGATATGAAACTTGATAAGATGAAAAGAACTTGAGCATAGGGCACAACACTCCGGTTAAATGGATAAGCAAAGGAAAGAACATGGTCTTCACAAATTCGAGATGATGACTGGAAAAAAAACATCACAAAGCCTCCGGAAGAAATGAAAGAATGGAATGGAATGGACGGAGGGGAACAAGATCTTGAGAGAGCATGCTTACAACAAATGCTGGAATGGAGTTGTTGGATTATCAACAACGAAAAAAAAAACATAAACTTGATATGGTCTTATGGAATACATCTCAAAATTATGAGGTGACAACCTGCCACTCACGGAAAAAGATTGGATTGATTAGAACAAGGAGACGAGAAACTATTTCACCGGGAGGATAAAAGAAAAACTTGGGTCATTTATAAGCACCATAAAAGCAACAATCCTTAGGGAAAGCTTTAGGTGAAATGTATCCCAAGATAACTCGAATGAAGAGATTGATGTATTGCAAAGGATCTCATGAACGAATTGAAAATGATGGGTTTACAATATGTCATCCCGAACAACTTGTGAATCATGAAACACCTAGCAATTGTCAAAAATGACGTAACACCACCTCAAAAGATAAAGTAGAATGAATTGCACTTCGGAATGCAAGATGAAGAATACATGAGCTCCTTTGAAAGAATCTCGATGAGAACTTGGTGAAGGAATTAAATCCTTGATGAACCAACATGTAGAACCTTCATGAAGAACTCCGGTAAACAAAAGAATGATCAAATTGAAAGAAAGAGAAGTTGAAAACACAAGGTGAATCCTTGTACTGATTTAGATGGACCTCCGTGGTGATGTAATTGCGAGAGGTAGGAACTCTGGGACAAAGATAAGATGAACAATTGAGACCAAGAATTTTGATGAACCTCCGGAATAGGGAATTAATCTCTTGGCTGAAAGAAGAATAAGAATTACATTATGCTTATCCTTCACCAATTTAGATTGATGGCAAGCAACGGATTTGGCATACTACTTATTCTCGTTGAAAAGGATTAAGAGAGATATCGACAACTTGATAAGGTCTTCAATGAAACACCGGTAGGATTTGAAAAGCACGAATGCATAGATATGATACACGAAGGAAAAAACTGTTGAACGAACCACCGTAAGAATTGAAAAGGAACGAATAAAACATGAAGAAACACTGGGAAGAATTAGCAAATACACGAAGATGCTTGAAAGAATTTAGATATATGAGAACGAAGAGATGACGAGCTGATTAGAGAACACTTGAACGGTGCACCGGTAAGATTTGGAGAATGATAGCTGAAAGCTGAGAATGAATAAATCTTAGATGATGGGTTCCGGATGAACAAACTGAAAAGGCTCCTGAATTGCTCCGGATGGATAAAAAGAATTCTCACAATCAAAAAATTATGAGAGGATGGCCTCGAATTAGAACCACGAATCTCTGAGAGAACGGATAAGATATGGAGGTAAAACTCTTCTTCGGTCTTCAAATGACGACGAGAAACACCACCAAGAATTATTGAGGCACACCGGAATGAAGAATGGAAAAGTTGAGCCAACAATGAAAAGAATTTGACAGATCTTGGAGAAACACATCTGGCTGATGATAAATCATTCTTATGTCAAACTTTGAGATGAATTTGAAAAGCTTCGGGAGAAATAAGAAGAGTCAGGTAAGATCCTGGAAAAAGACCTGTGGGTTAGGGCCCACTCAAAAGAAACATCATAGAACGATTCAAAAGAGAGAAAACACCGGTTGAATTAAATGACTTGAATGAGGGAACATCCTCGAAAGAGCTTGAATGAATGTAGAGTGGAAACGCGAATCTTCAAGATATCTTTAGCACTCCAGAATAATAAATAGCGAGAAGTGGAATGATAATGAGGTGCACCGGCATGAGAGGGTATTTGAAATACGGAAAAGAATATGATCAACACCGAAAGCTTGAATTGGATCCACCGGAGAAGAAAATGAGTGAAGAGTGATGAACTTGAAGCTCCGTTAGAATCTTCTTGAGAATCACCGGATAAGAATATTAGATAAAAGAATGGAAAGGCTTGACATCCATTGTTGAATACTTGAATAAGAAATCTGAATCCTTCAAGAACACAAGGGTGGGAGGGTGGGAAAACACCGTTGAGAATGAAACGAACACCATTGAGAAGAAATGATAATTGATCTTGCTGATGTTGAAATGATCGGATCCACTTGAAGAGAAAACACGCCGGTGAAAAGGATTGACAAGACAATCTTGATGATCAAGAAGGATTGGCATCCACATCAGAGTATGAGAACACCATATAGGAAAGGTATGGAATCAACACTTGACATCGAAACAACTCAAATACCACAACTCAAAACAAAACAAAGGATTGGCTTGCGGAATAAGCTGGAACAAACATATGATAGAGATTTCGTCCGAAGTTTTCGTGGTGGGGCCTACATGGGCTCGATCGTACAGCACCATCATGTACAAGGCAGTGCACATGACATACGAAGTGTCCCCGAGTCGGCGCCAAGGACTCTTTAAGACACAACGAGACCACTGTAAAACCGACCGTGAATAGGCGGACCACTAGATGTCGAACCCCAATTTTATATCATATATCTGACGGAAAGATATCCTAAGAGCTACTTGAATTCCCACTTATAAACTCCCGGAATTTCCAAGTTATGCAATCAGGTGTTGGGGATATAGGGGAAGCATAATATCTCACCCAAACTAGCAAATCCTACATCCAGCTATATCCATCCTTCAACACATAACCAAGAAACCTTCGGAAATCGTTTACCTCAACCTTCGAAAAGCATCCGTTATACGAGTTATGGCAATACTCCCGAACTCCCGCCCCAGTACTGGGTGGCGTCGAGGTTATCTCACCAACAACTGCATAAAAGAGATTTTTGATGTCGGCGAACTAAACTCAGGTATTCCAGAACTACAACGATAAAATGGTGACGACAACACCTCGGAGCTCAACTCCCCGGGACACTGCCACAACCCCTAAATGACAGGAGGCACCAAGAACAATGTTCTCATCACAAATCGATCGGAACGATTCCAAGATACCCGCGTGATCCTAAATTTTTTTAGTGGAATTTGAGAAGAGAAGAGTCAAAACTCTACGCCAGGATACCTCACCGGAGCGATGAAGGGACTGGGGAGTAAAAAGAATTCCTAAACTCTCCGATATATAATTCCTAAATGGCTCAAAACATTTTTCTAGACTCAACTCGTTCGCTAATTCGATCAAGCAATGGGGCTCCTAAGGTCGGGGAAGGCACTGATACCAACTTGTAACGCCATCGATGCGGCTATATCTCCCACGTGTCGAAGCACGACTTAGAGGCATAACCGCATTGAAGGCAATGTCGCAAGTGAGGTAATCTTCGCAAAGAACCCATGTAAAACAATAGGGGAAAAGATACATAGTTGGCTTACAATCGCCACTTCACACAATTACATGAATAAAGCATTACAACATCCAGATACAATCAGGGCCCGACTACAGAGCCAAAATAAAAGAAGACTACCCAAAATGCTACACAGATCCCCGATCGACCCCAACTGGGCTCCACTACTGATCAACTAGAACGAAACAACATAAAGGACAAGATCTTCCTCGAGCTCCTCCTTGAGCTCAGTTGCGTCACCTGCTCGGTAACATCGGCACCTGCAAACTGGTTTTGGAAGTATCCGTGAGTCACGGGGACGCAGAAATCTCACACCCTCGCGATCAAGACTATTTAAGCTTATGGGTAAAGTAAGGGTATGAGGTGGAGCTGCAGCAAGCGACTAGCATATTTGGTGGCTAACATATACGCAAAAGAGAGCGAGAAGAGAAGGCAAAGCACGGTCAAGAAACTATGATCAAGAAGTGATCCTAGAACAACCTACGTCAAGCATAACTCCAACACCGTGTTCACTTCCCTGACTCCGCCGGAAAGAGACCATCACGGTTACACACGCGGTTGATGCATTTTATTTAAGGTCAACTTCAGGTTTTCTACAACCGTACATTGCCGGAGGAGTTTTATTCAAGGCGAACTGTCAAGGGGTTCCTATTATAGCCCAACCGCGTAAGGAACGCAAAATCCGGGAACATAACACCGATATGACGGAAACTAGGGCGGCAAGAGTGGAACAAAACACCAGGCATAAGGCCGAGCCTTCCACCCTTTACCAAGTATATAGATGCATTAATTAAATAAGAGATCTTGTTATATACCAACAAGTAGATGTAACATCCCAAATTTTCAATTTGGAATGTTATACATTAGATCATCTATGCATATCATATTTTATTCTGCATTTTGGTTGATCCTAAAAGTCCTAAGCAACTCAAGGACCCACGGAGAGAGTTGGGGGTTTCGTTATTTTCATATTTGAGTTTTCTCAAATTTTGAGAATAGGATCATTTGATTTGATTTATTTTATCATCAATTATTTCTATTACAAAAATATGAGAGAGGGAATAAAATGACTTTCCCAAAATAGAGAAATATTGAGGATTAAATAATAAAATCAAATAATATTTTATTTCGGAGTTTTTCAGTGTTTTATTTGAATTTAGGAAAAATGTGCGTTTTTCAAAATTGCATTTAGGTCCCAAATAAATGTTCACCTTGTGCGGCTTGATTTTAGAAGCCCGTGAAAATTTATTTCGGATATTTGGAGTCAGTTTAGTATTTCTTTTTTTTCTTCTGCGTGTAAAAAAACGAACCGACCTACGGGCCGTGTGCGGTTAGGACTCCGGCCCGAGGTGGCTTTATAAGCTGGCCCAGCCCCGGGGGAACCCTAGCCCCGAGCTGCCCCAACTGCCCGACCCCGCCGCCGCCGCCGCCTGCACCGCCGCCGCCGCCGCCC
>NC_057812.1:282864221-282875406 GCF_018294505.1 Triticum aestivum | reverse complement strand
TCCCACCGGAGCCGCCGCCCCGCCCGCACGCTCGCCGAGGTTCGCCGCCGCCTCGAAATCCGTGCCCGTTTTTTTAGAAAACCGATCGGGTTTCTGTCGGTTTTTCGTCGGTTTTTTAAATAGATCGGTTTTTCGATTTATTTAAATAGCGAGCATTCGTCCGTTCGTTCGTTCTAGCGAATGTTCGTAGTTTTTCATTTTCTCGGATTAAATCCGCGATTTTTCTGATCGCGATTCCTGATCCGATTTTCGTTTTAGTGTAACTTTTCGCTCGTTTATCGGAATCAGGCGATTCAAGCGCCTGGAGTTTCGTCTCGAAACTCTCTATCCATTTAATCAACTTAAACCAGATTTTGCTACTATAAAATTTGCCCTAGATCCATATTAGTAGAACAAAGTTGTTTTCTTTCGCCGTTTGACTTTCGTTGCTTCGTTCGATTTGATTCTTTTTGCCAACCGGAGTTCTTAAGTTGAACCTTCTGGTTAGATCTCTTACTTGAGTTTTACCCGTGCATTAGATGAGTACTTATTGTATGCTTGTTTGTTTGTCTGTGATAGAATACCCGTAGTGCGCTGCTTGTTACTTCAAATCTCTAGGTTTCCCGGATCATCATCAAGGCAAGTAACACTTTGATCATATGTTTCCTACTACCCAGTTTTATTGCATTAGATCAATCCTCACACATTGCATGATTAGGATCTAATTAAATTGTGGGATGGGAAGTAGTTGAGGTAGTACCTATTACCTGTTTATTATCAAACCATTGGGAGTTACTTCTACGTTTGCTTATTATGCCATGCTATGCTAGTAGACGTGGATTGGGTGAGTGATATCCATGACAGATGTGAGTTTGGTTAATTAATGGTTTATCTAAGGTGGCAACTTAAACACACATCTGGGTGGATTGAGGCACCTGTGTATTCCAGGACTTGCCTGTTTTCTTTTGGACCGCCACCCAGGCTCAAAGGGATCATGAGACTATTCATACTAGAAACTTCCGTGTGCAGCCACAAGCTATTATGGGCTCTAGCATAGTTGACTAAGTCATGCAAACTCTTACAGTGGTAGACTAGCAGATGTAGGGGATGTAGGTGGTACAGTCTACCCGATCGTAAGGTGCTAGTACTTCTGAAAGACTATGTCTCGGTCATCCGTCTTCTCAAACACCATGTAGTGTGAGAAACTAAACGGAGGCGATCGAGTATTGTGGGGAAAAGTGCACAAACCTCTGCAGAGTGTAATAAACTAATCATGTTTAGCCATGTCCCTGTTTATGGACATCTTGAGTATCTAGTACCTGGATTTTCATGTGAATCTCAACATGTTACTCTAAATTAATTTTGTTGGGTTTTGTTTAATGATGATGCTTAATTGGGATTGAGAATGCTGTCAACCATTCTCAATGTTTAACAACTACCATGATAGTAATTAAATTTTATTCCTTTGAAGTAGGGAAAAATTAGCTTTATGCAAAACTGTAACCATAGAGCTTTCCACCAGCCAAATATGCATATAGTATAGCTGTTTCATTCCATTATTCTCTGTGTGTTACATTGCCAGCATATTCCATGCGCTGACCCGTTTCGGGCTGCAACGTTAATGTTACAGACTTTTCAGACGACGATTAAGGCACTACTAGAAAAAGGGCTATAGATGGGATTGGCACTAATGGCGCACCAGACAAGTGGTGCGCCATTAGTATATACTAATGGCGCACCACCTTCTGATGCGCCATTAGTGTTGAAACTACTAATGGCACACTTGGCCCATGGTGCGCCATTAGTATCAAAAATTTTTTGAACTAGTGTGCCTGTCCAAACATACTAATGGCGCATCCATAGAAAGTGCGCCATTACTAGTTGTAACTAGTAATGGCGCACCAGTCAGAAAGTGCGCCACTAATGTTGTTTTTTTAGTTATTTTTTTATTCCTTTTTCTGCAAAACTACTAATGGCGCACTCCCACATGGTGCGCCATTACTAGTTTAACTAGTAATGGCGCACCGTGTGGGAGTGCGCCATTAGTATCTTCCCATCGCACTCCTTAGTTAGAAGAAATGAAAAAAGAAACCCCCACCCGTAGCCCAAACCCTAACTCAGATGAGATGCAATCGACCCCCTCCTCCCATCGCACTCATCCCCCTCATCCCCATATCCTCGCTGCCGCCACCGATAGAATCGAGCGCTAGGGTTGGAGCGCCGCCGCCGGACCCGTCCTCGCCTCCGACCACCACCCCTCTTCCTCGCAAGCGAGCACAACGCACCAGGTGTCGGATGAGGTGATGCGGCAGGACAAGGAGAGGCGAGGTGAGGCAGCGCGGGAGGCAGGGGCGGCCAAGGTGGGGAGGAAGGTGAATCTAGGGAATCTGGCAGGAGCGGCGGTTTGGCTGTGGGTGTGGGGGAGGGTGGTGGGGCTGGGCGGACGGCGCAAACAAGGGCGGCGAGGGGGAGGACTGCAGGCTCAGGCCCTGGCGGCAGAGGCTGCTCGCGTCCATGGCGTTCTCATGGCTCTCGGCCCTCCGCCTCGCTGTGGGTGCCGTCCTGCTCACGGCCGCCAGCATCGCGCTCTTCACGCTCCCCATTGAAAAGGTGTGTGCCTGATCTTCCCCATCGTTGACCTGATTTCGACTCTGCTACTGATGATAGATGCGATGATGTTAGGGCGTCTACTTTTTGACCTATACAGCTTACAACAAGCTTGCTGTGGTGGGTCACAAGAAAAGTCTTTTGTGCTGCTGAAATGTAGCTCTGTCCTGGCTACTGATTAGATGTATCCCACCCATTGATTACCCTTACTTTTGTCATGGTGGTTTTGCAGGAACAGGCATTTTGGTATGGCATTGTGTTATATATGGCTGAAAGTTTCCCAGCAAATGGAGTCAGTTGCTGCTGGCATGCATTCAAAAGTTCAGGATCGTTACAAACGTAGGCTTGTATTGAGTAGACTGTCATTGCATTTTAATATAGTATGATAGTGTCACATAACAAGTGAAATCATTTGCGGGCAGAAAATCATCTGTTGTTCTAATTTTCATGCTTGTACTATAAATCTTTGCCTCCAAGCTTATTGGTTATATACTTGAGCCCCTTGCACTTTGTCCAAGATCATCACTATAAAAACTGTGACATGTTTAGCTAGAGGAGTTTGTTTGTACTCTAAAATGATGTTAAAATTTGAAACAATGAAATTTGATAAATGTGCTTCTCTTGCACAGGATATTGTCTTTGTTGCAACAAGAAGGATCGTGAGGCCACCAAAGTACATTAGTTCGTAATTTGCTATTAATGTACTTGTAATCTGCTATGCAACTAGACCATCCATAGTGTCAGATGATGCACCTAAATATATTCAGTAGCTGGCTTACATTGTAGGGAAAGTCGGCTCCCACCATTGTGGACTTCCTGTATGAGTGGGGATTGTGGTAGTTCTGTCCTGTTAGCTAAAATGAAATTAGACAATGAGCTTTGTTTGTTCTTGTACTCTTTGTTTGTTCCTTTTGTTCTTTTTTAATTTAATGACAATGAACCAATATAACCAGTCACCAGTAGCTTGTGTGCATTGTAGTAAAACTGTTCTACTTTGTATGGAATCATCTATAGATATTATTTCTTTAAGTGTTGTTGGCTATAGTAAAATTATACTATGAGGCATTGTAGCATTAGTGTGTTGTTTCTCTTTTAATCTTCTCTATCTATGCTTATAAGTCAGGTTGTTTTGTGGCATCCAGGGGCAGAATGCTGCTGGAGCTGGTAGACAAGCTAGCACCCATGGATTCGTGAACTTTCTTGGATGTGTACTTAGTCACCGGGGTTGGATGAGGACGACGGCAATAAGGTGAGACCATCATGATCCACCCTCCCACTTCCTTCTCGTGATTCCCTAACTGCTCAACATGTTGATCTGTTCTGAACATCTGAAACTTGTTGTGTGCAGGGTGACTAGTGATATTCAGTGTTTCTTGTGTGTGTTTTCTACATACACACATGGTCCTTTGATGTAGGGCGGAACCCTAAGTGGTCGATCTTTCACGTTTGGAGGGGATCCTACGGGAGAACACGAGGAACGTGCGGAAATCACAAAGGGGAACACGGGGAAAACAAGAGAGAAACACTAAACCGACATAGAATCAATCACACGAGTGCTAGATCACCGGACACATAGAGTAACATATGATCCACAATCAACAAAGGGAAAGGAGTCTATGATGAGCTAACATAGATGATCGATATCGACTTGTAATGTGAAGACAAACTCGCTACTCGCGGTCTCGAGACTTGTAATATAATGTTCTATCTTTCTTCGGTCTTTTCAATTCGGAGACTAATATGATGAATTGTATTCGGAGACTAATATGATGAATTGTATTCAAAGACTAATCTTCTATTGTATTCGATGAATCTGTTGTTGATGTGTGCTGTCTATATTTTGTCAAATTATACATTTTGTAACCCGTGCAAAAAACAGCAAATAAAAAATAAAAAAAACCTAATATTCATACTAATGGCGCATCACATGACAGTGCGCCATTAGTATGACAAAGCATACTAATGGCGCATCACTGGATAGTGCGCCATTAGTATTTCGCGGTTACTAATGGCGCATCTCGTGGTCGTGTGCCATTAGTATGCCAAAGCACCTGGGTATACATGGCCCCTGGGAGGCATACTAATGGCGCACCGTGGCCTATACTAATGGCGCACCAGTGGTGCGCCATTAGTATACCAAATACTAATGGCGCACCACTGGTGCGCCATTAGTAAAAATTACTAATAGCGTGCTAGTAATGGAGCACCAGTGATGCGCCATTAATGGCCAAATTAGGTGCGCCATTAGTAGCGATTTTTCTAGTAGTGAGGAGTTTTTAGGTCGTGGTTCTATACTCAGTGATGCCGTTGGAGTTGATGGACTCACTTATCTTCCAAGCCTTCCGCTGTTATCGTTTTTAGATGGCCTTAAGCCATATTTATTGTAGTAAGTTCTCTTTTGAGACACTCGATGTAATAAGTGTGTGATTGCTACTCTGTTATAAATCCTCCGAGTACTGTGTGGTGTCAGCATTACTGATCCAGGGATGACACCATAGCACAGAGATCAGATTGTTTGAGGTCTGGTCGCTACAGAGATGGTATGAGAGCACACGCTGACTATAGGACACGACCACTAAGCTAAAAGACCTAGATCACTTTTCACTCTCTTCTCTTCTGACTTCTCATCTTTTCTACTCTTTTGGATGGCGGATGCAAGGAACAAGTTCACGCAACCGGATGAATATACACCCTTTGGACGTCACTTGAAGGAAGTCACTAGATACCTGAATATAGGAGTACCAAGTTTCACCGGAACCTACAACGCCACTTTACCTGAAGAAGAGCGCTGGATGATTCAAGTTCAAGTTCCAGGAAGGACGTTCATGCCAGTCACTGAGCCCATAGTGTTTTCTTTTGATGCACCAACTTGGAGTCTAGGAAAGAGCATGGTAGCTCACATCGCCATGGGACGCATTGGAGAAGTCTACCGCAAGGATCTCAAGGATACTATCTACCAGATTTGTGGGCGCCGAGATGAGCACTGGGAGATGATCAGCACCAGAAAGAATAGATCAATCGCATCTTTTATCCAGGAGTTAAACCAGCACATTCGACGACAGGAGAACCAGATGTGCGCCGACATGATAGATCTGAAGAAAGCTAAGACAAGAATCAAGGAACTAGAGGAAGAACTCAAGGCTACACGTGAAGATTATGAAGAGGAAATTGAAGTATTGGTGGAGAAGAATGATGACCTAATCAAGAAGATTGGAATATTTATGGGAGGCCCTACACCAGTGGATGAAGACGAAGAACCCAAGGAGATTAGCCCGGAAGACTACATCATCATCGACGACACCGACTCGGATCCAGATAGTAGCAATGATGACTATGTTGATGAAGCTGGAGCAGATATCACGGAGTGTGCCACCGAATAATATTTCTAGTAGACCACCTCATCAATAGTAGTGGTCCACCATGTAAATATAGTAGTCTGAGCACTTGTTGCTATAGATAGATCGATTGTATGCCCTTCTTTGATTGAATGAAGTGAATTGTTTGTTTTTGCCTCATGTGCATATGGATAGTGTTTTCTCTTTAGACCCCCTCTATTCTTACATCTCATCTTTTCTAAACCCCTCAGATGCCTCCGAGACATGACCCCGAATTTGCCTTTCCACCGGAGCTCACCCAGTTGATCCAGCAGCAGAACACATTGATGCAGTTGCTAGTCCAGAATCAGAATCAGGGGAACAACAACAACAACCCACCACCACCACCACCACCTGTTAACCACTTAGCCCATTTTCTTAGGCTAAATCTGCCGGTGTTTTCCAGTAGCACCGAGCCGATAGTAGCAGATGATTGGCTCCGCAAGACAGCTAGGGAGTTAACCATAGCAGGATGCACGGATGCGGAGAAGGTGAAGTTTGCCACACATCAGCTTGAAGGACCCACAGCATCATGGTGGGAGAATTTCACAGCCACTTTCCCAGTCAACACTGTCACATGGGACCAGTTTCAGCAGGCTTTTCATACTGCCCATGTTTCAGCAGGAGCTATGGCCATGAAGAAGCGTGAGTTTCGCAACTTGCGCCAAGGAGGACGGACAGTTGGCCAGTATGTGGAGGACTTTAGTAAGTTAGCACGTTATGCCCCAGATGACGTCGCTACGGATGCAGCTAAGCAGGAGAAGTTTCTGGAAGGACTGAATGATGAGTTGAGCATGCAGTTGATGGTAGCAACCTTCAAAAACTACCAGGAGTTGGTAGATCATGCTCTTATGATTGAAGGGAAGCAGCAGCAAATTGAGAATCGCAAGAGGAAGTATGGACAAGGAAAGTACAATTTAGGAGCTCAGCAGAGCCACGTTTTACCCCTAGACTGGGAGGACATTTTCAGCATACCCATGGAGGAGGTAGCTCGCACAATCACAATAGCACCAACAATGGTAATGGCAATGGAGGAAGCAACGGCCAGAATCGCACCAACCCATCAACCCCAACCAAGAAGGACCTGAGCCAAGTCACTTGCTTTAAGTGTTAGAAGACCGGACACTATGCCAATGAATGTCCTGAAGGACAAAATGGCAATGGAAGTTCTGGGAAGAAGCCGGACCCTTTCAACAGGGGACAGGTGAACCACGTTAGCGTGGAGGAGGTTGAAGCTCAGCCTGATGCAGTAATAGGTAAGTTTTTGGTTAAGTCATTTACTGCACTCGTTCTTTTTGACACTGGTGCATCGCATTCATACATCTCAAGGGGATCTATGGATAAGTATAACCTATCAACCCAAGCCCTTAGGTCACCCATGTTAGTAACCTCGCCTGGAGCAGAATATATGGCTAGTCTATGGTGTGATCGGTTACCATTAAGGATTGGTAACTATGTTTTTCCGTCAGACCTAATAGTATTGGAATCCCAAGGATTGGATGTGATATTAGGCATGGATTGGTTATCAAAGTATGAAGGGAATATTGAATGTGCTAGTAAGTCAATTTTGCTTACCACCCCAGAAGGGACAAGGATCAAGTATGTAACCCGGCATGTGCCAAAGAGGACTCAAGTAAATTTCCTAACAGGAGTTGTGCAGGAGGAAGTACCAGTGGTAAGGGATTTCCCTAAAGTATTTCCAGAGGAGTTGCCAGGCATGCCACCGGATAGAGATATTGAGTTTTTGATTGAGCTATTGCCAGGCACAGGGCCAATATCAAAGAGACCATATAGGATGCCAGCAAAGGATTTGGTGGAAATTAAGAAGTAGATTAAGGAGTTACTGGATAAGGGATATATTCGCCCAAGTTCTTCACCTTGGGGATCGCCAGTACTTCTAGTGGAGAAGAAGGATGGATCGTTAAGGATGGTTGTTGATTATCGAGGATTGAATGAAGTAACGATCAAGAACAAGTACCCACTACCGATGATCAATGATCTGTTCGATCGATTGCAAGGAGCTAAGGTATTTCCCAAGATCGATCTGCGATCAGGATACCACCAGTTGAAGATTCGAGAACAGGATATCCCGAAGACAGCTTTTACCACCAGGTATGGGCTGTACGAGTATACCGTTATGTCATTTGGTCTGACTAACGCACCTGCCTATTTTATGAACATGATGGACAAAGTGTTTATGGAATTTTTGGATAAGTTCGTCGTGGTATTCATTGATGATATCCTGGTTTATTCAAAGAATGAAGAGGAACATAAGGAGCATTTGCGTTTGGTACTTGGAAAGCTCAGAGAACATCAATTATATGCCAAGTTCAGCAAATGTGAGTTTTGGTTGAAGGAAGTAGGATTCCTCGGACACGTTATATCTGGAGAAGGTATAGCAGTTGATCCCACTAAAGTTGATACCGTGACCAAGTGGGAAGCGCCAACAACAGTTGGAGAGATCTGGAGTTTTCTTGGACTCATAGGATACTACCGGAGATTTATTGAGAATTTCTCAAAGATGGCGAAGCCTATGACTGAGTTGTTAAAGAAAGATACCAAGTTCATATGGACGGAGGAATGTGAGGCTAGTTTCCAGGAGTTGAAGAAACGTTTGGTTACCTCACCAGTGTTAATTTTGCTAGACCAGACCAAAGATTATGAGGTGTATTATGACGCTTCACGTCGAGGACTTGGAGCAGTGCTTATGCAGGAAGGGAGAGTTGTTTCATATGCCTCAAGACAACTGAAGCCTCATGAGTTGAATTATGCCACGCATAATTTGGAGTTAGCAGCCGTAGTGCATGCTTTGAAAACATGGAGGCATTTCCTCATTGGAAATCATTGTGAGGTGTACACAGATCATAAGAGTTTGAAGTACATTTTCACACAGAAGGAGTTGAATCTCAGACAAAGGAGATGGTTGGAGCTCATCAAGGATTATGATATGAGATTGCATTATCACCCCGAAAAGGCTAATGTAGTAGCTGACGCATTAAGCCGTAAGAGCCATGTCAATACATTAATGACGGGAGAAATACCCAAGGAGTTAGCAGAAAATCTTCGTGAACTATGTTTGGAAATAGTTCCGAGAGGCTATGTAGTAGCATTGGAGATTCAGTCAACTTTGATGTATAGAATCAGAGAAGCTCAAAGGACTGACAAAGAGATTGCCTCTATAAAGGAGAAACTTAGTAAAGGAAAAGCTAAAGGATTTCATGAGGATGAGCATGACACCCTATGGTTTGAAGACCGCGTTTACGTGCCCAATGACCCGGAGATCAGGAAGTTGATTTTGCAAGAGGCACACGATTCACCATATTCAATTCACCCAGGAAATACCAAAATGTATTTGGATTTGAAGTATATTTTCTGGTGGACCGGAATGAAGAAGGATATTGCGGAGTACGTAGCAGTTTGTGATGTATGCCAGAGAGTAAAGGCAGAGCATCAGAAGCCAGCAGGATTGTTACAACCATTGCCGATACCTAAATGGAAGTGGGATAAGCTAGGCATGGATTTTATCACGGGATTACCCAGGACTCGTTCAGGCGATGACTCAATTTGGGTTGTAGTTGATCGATTGACGAAAGTAGCTCATTTCATCCCGGTAAAGACCACTTACAACAGTGCTAAGTTGGCAAAGATATACATGACCAGGATCGTATGTTTGCATGGAGTTCCGAGGAGTATCGTATCAGATAGAGGAACCCATTTTACCTCAAAGTTCTGGAAGCAGTTGCATGAGACGTTGGGAACCAGGCTAGAATTCAGTACAACTTTTCATCCACAGACAGATGGACAGACCGAGAGAGTCAATCAGATTTTGGAGGATATGCTAAGAGCTTGTGCGCTAGATTATGGATCTAGTTGGGACGATAATTTGCCATATGCAGAGTTCTCTTACAACAATAGTTACCAAACCAGTTTGAAGATGGCCCCTTTCGAAGCTTTGTACGGAAGGAGGCAGGACACCATTGTCGTGGGATGAAGTTGGAGACCGCCAGTTGTTTGGACTTGACTTGATTAAAGAGTCTGAACAGAAGGTGAAATTGATTCGCGATAGGCTCAAGGTAGCTCAGTCCAGACGGAAGAGTTATGCAGATTCTAAACGCAAGGAGATAGTTTACGAAGTTGGAGATAGAGCTTATCTTCGAATATATCCACTTTGGGGAACAACGCGTTTTGGAGTTAAGGGAAAATTAGCGCCACGATTTGTAGGACCATATCGAGTTTTGGAGCGTATGGGAGAAGTGGCCTACAGGTTGGAATTGCCTGAAGGATTGTCAGGAGTTCATGATGTGTTCCACATTTCCCAGTTGAAGAAGTGTCACACGGAGATGGCTGACATACCTTTGAGAGACACAGTGCCATTGGAAACTATTCAGTTGGATAACAATTTGACCTATGAGGTGAAACCAATTAAGATTCTCGAGTTTGCCAGCCGAGTTACTCGCAGCAAGGTTATCAAGTTTTGCAAGGTTCAGTGGAGCCACCACACGGAGGATGAAGCCACCTGGGAACGAGAGGAAGATTTGCTCAAGGACCACCCTCACCTATTTTCTAGCCAACCCGAATCTCGAGGGCGAGATTCATCTTAAAGGGGGTAGGTTTGTAACATCCCAAATTTTCAATTTGGAATGTTACATTAGATCATCTATGCATATCATATTTTATTCTCCATTTTGGTTGATCCTAGAAGTCCTAAGCAACTCAAGGACCCACGGAGAGAGTTGGGGGTTTCGTTATTTTCATATTTGAGTTTTCTCAAATTTTGAGAATAGGATCATTTGATTTTATTTATTTTATCATCAATTATTTCTATTACAAAAATATGAGAGAGGGAATAAAATGACTTTCCCAAAATAGAGAAATATTGAGGATTAAATAATAAAATCAAATAAGATTTTATTTCTGAGTTTTTCGGTGTTTTATTTGAATTTAGGAAAAATGTGCGTTTTTCAAAATTGCATTTAGGTCCGAAATAAATGTTCACCTTGTGCGGCTTGATTTTAGAAGCCCGTGAAAATTTATTTCGGAATTTTTGGAGTCCGTTTAGTATTTCTTTCTTTTTCTTCTGCGCGTAAAAGAAACGAATCGACCTATGGGCCGTGTCCGGTTAGGACTCCGGCCCTAGGTGGCTTTATAAGCCGGCCCAGCCCCGGGGGAACCCTAGCCCCGAGCCGTCCCAGCCGCCCGACCCCGCCACCGCCGCCGCCTGCCCC
>NC_057812.1:282847290-282863824 GCF_018294505.1 Triticum aestivum | reverse complement strand
CGCCGCTCGACGCTGCCGCCGCCCGCCGTCGCTGCCCACGCGCCGCCCCGCCCGCATGCTCGCCGAGGTTTGCCGCCGCCTCGAAATCCGTGCCCGGTTTTTTTAGAAACCGATCGGTTTTCCGTCGGTTTTTTTAGTTTCGGTTTTTTTAAATAGATCGGTTTTACGATTTATTTAAATAGCAAGTGTTCGTCCGTTCGTTCGTTCTAGCGAACGTTCGTCGTTTTTCTTTTTCTCGGATTAAATCCGCGATTTTTCTGATCGCGATTCTTGATCCGATTTTCGTTTTAGTGTAACTTTTCGCTCGTTTATCGGAATCAGGCGATTCAAGCGCCTGGAGTTTCGTCTCGAAACTCTCTATCCGTTTAACCAACTTAAACCAGATTTTGCTACTATAAAATTTGCCCTAGATCCAGATTAGTAGAACGAAGTTGTTTTCTTTCGACGTTTGACTTTCGTTGCTTCGTTCGATTTGATTCTTTTTGCCAACCGGAGTTTTTAAGTTAAACCTTCTGGTTAGATCTCTTACTTGAGTTTTACCCGTGCATTAGATGAGTACTTATTGTATGCTTGTTTGTTTGTCTGCGATAGAATACCCGGAGTGCGCCGCTTGTTACTTCGAATCTCTAGGTTTACTGGATCATCAGCAAGGCAAGTAACACTTTGATCATACCTTTCCTACTACCCAGTTTTATTGCATTAAATCAATTCTCACACATTGCATGATTAGGATCTAATTAAATTGTGGGATGGGAAGTAGTTCAGGTAGTACCTATTACCTATTTATTATCAAACCTTTGGGAGTTACTTCTACGTTTGCTTATTATGCCATGCTATGCTAGTAGACGTGGATTGGGTGAGTGATATCCATGACAGATGTGAGTTTGGTTAATTAATGGTTTATCTAAGGTGGCATCTTAAACACACATATGGGTGGATTGAGGCACCTGGGTATTCTAGGACTTGTCTGTTTTCTTTTGGACCGCCACCCAGGCTCAAAGGGATCATGAGACTATTCATACTAGAAACTTCCGTGTGCAGCCACAAGCTATTATGGGCTCTAGCATAGTTGACTAAGTCGTGCGAACTCTTACAGTGGTAGACTAGCAGATGTAGGGGATGTAGGTGGTATGGTCTACCCGATTGTAAGGTACTAGCACTTCTGAAAGACTATGTCTTGGTCATCCGTCTTCTCAAACACCATGTAGTGCGAGAAACCAAACGGAGGCGATCGAGTCTTGTGGGGAAAAGTGTGCAAATCTCTGTAGAGTGTAATAAGCTAATCATGATTAGCCTGTCACCGGTTATGGACATCTTGAGTATCTAGTACCTGGATTTTCATGTGAATCTCAACATGTTACTCTAAATTAATTTTGTTGGGTTTTGTTTAATGATGATGCTTAATTGGGATTGAGAATGCTGTCAACCATTCTCAATGTTTAACAAATACCATGATAGTAATTAAATTTTATTCCTTTGAAGTAGGGAAAAATTGGCTTTACGCAAAACTGTAACCATAGAGCTTTCCACCAGCCAAATATGCATATAGTATAGCTGTTTCATTCCATTACTCTCTGTGTGTTACATTGCCAGCATATTCCATGTGCTTACCCGTTTCGGGCTGCAACATTAATGTTGCAGACTTTTCAGACGATGATTAAGGAGTTTTTAGGTCGTGGTTCTATACTCAGTGATGCCGTTGGAGTTGATGGACTCACTTATCTTCCAAGCCTTCCGCTGTTATCGTTATTAGATGGCCTTAAGCCATATTTATTGTAATAAGTTCTCTTTTGAGACACTCGATGTAATAAGTGTGTGATTGCTACTCTGTTATAAATCCTCCGAGTACTGTGTGGTGTCAGCATTACTGATCCAGGGATGACACCATAGCACAGAGGTCAGACTGTTTGAGGTCTGGTCGGTACAGTAAACATGTTCCAACAAGGAACAACATCTCCATGTTCCAACAAGGAACAAACTTCAATCTTCACCTGCAACTAACAACACTATAAGAGGGGCTGAGCAAAGCAGTAACATAGCCAATCAACGGTTTGCTAGGACAAGGTGGGTTAGAGGCTTGGTTCAACAATATGGGAGGCATGATAAGCAAGTGGTAGGTATCGTAGCATAGGCATAGCAAAAGAGCGAGCAACCAGCAAGCAAAGATATAAGTGATTTCGAGGGTATGGTCATCTTGCCTGAAATCCCGCAAGGAAGAAGAACGAGTCCATGAAGAAGACAAACGGGCGTAGTCGGGTCCTCACAAACTCGATGTTATCGGAACCAACCCGAAGAAGCAACACCGGAAAGAAGCACACATCATAGTAAACAACTATCACACGATCACGGCATGATGCACAACAAGTATGATGCATGTCCGGTTTGATGAAGCATGGCATGGCAAAGTGCATAAACAATACTACAAATTAAGTGGAGCACAATATGCAACGGAGTTGCATATTGAAGAAAACACCACATGACTTACTTAGTTCTCTGTCGTTTAGGTACCCAACAAGATTAAATGTTGTTTGCATGGCAAGAGGTGAAGCAAATGAAAACTACCTATCTAGTCAAGTTTAAATGAGGCCAAAAACAACAAGCAACACTTCCGGAAAATCCCCATATGCATTTATTAGGTTTGGTACTGTTCTGCCCTAAACACAATTTTAGAGGTATTAAACATGCAAAGTGATGCCACCATGTTAAACTAGACATTTTTCTACCCCATTTACATATAAAGTTTATTAAATTCGGAGTTACGGTTATAAAGTTATGAAATAAATCATTTTGACATGGCATAGGAGCAAATATAACCAAACAGCATTTTCAACATTTTAAACATAGATGAAAGTTGCAAATTATCAAACTAGACAAAATTCTAAGCAACTTTCATATATAATTTATTTAGATCCGATGCACGGTTGTGAAGTTATTAAATGCATGAAACTAGGGGGGTTTTCTGTAAAACTGCAAATCCCTGGAAATTAGCTAAATTCGCAGAGCCTCAAAAAAAAGATACTGGGCCGGATCTGCTGGCCCAACAACAGGGAAAAAAGGTGGTGGGCGCCAGGGGTGTTCTCACCATGGGCTTGGCCCATTCGGTGGGAGGAGGGAGGCCTGGCGCTGGCTTGCTCATGCGGCTCATGATGGCACTGGAGGTGGGCCTTGGCGAGGGGCGCTGGAGTCAGATCACGAGGCGAGGCAGGGAGGCGCTGACGATGCTCGCGTGGTCAACGGCGCTGAAAGAGGCATCATCCTCCCCTGCTCGCTTGACAGGAAGCAGCGGCGGCGCGGGACTGCAGGGACGCGGAGGTGCGGGATGGCAAGGGCGGCCGGATCCAAGGCGGGAGAGGCACGATGCAGGCGGGGCGCGGCCAACAGGAGTGGAACTTGGCGGAGCGACGTGCTCGTCCCAGGTTTCGATAGAAGTAGTGCTCGGCAGTAGCAGAACTTGGCGAAGGGCGGCGGCTTGTCTCCTGCTGGGACCGAAGAAGCAGGGGGGTCGGCGACGAGTGTCGAGGAAGGAGCTCCGGTCATGCTGTGCTGCCGCTCCTGCGTGAAGAAACAGAGAGAGAGGGAACCGGGTGAGAGAGAGAGAGAGCAACGAGGGAGAGAAAGGGAAGAAGAGGAGCGGGAGGAGGCGCTGCAGGAGGGCCGGCCTTAGAGCACTGGGGCTCGGGGCGACGGGCATCAGGGAAGCAGGAGGCCTCGGGAGGAGCTCGTTTCCTTGGGTCGATGAGGATGCAGGGACTCTAGGAGGTGCTCGCTGGCGATCCTTACGGTGGCGGAAGGGAGGCAGCCCGGGAAACAGAGGAGGTTGCGGGCTCGGGCGACGAATGGATAGAGGGGAAGGTGTGGCTGGTTGGCTCTTGTCTGCTGTGATTTGGGCGCAGCGGAAATCAAGGAGGGACATGGGGAGCGCTGGTTGGTGGATGGATGCATCGGGAGGATCCCAAGGTGGGAGAGGAGTGGCGGCAGGGAGAAGGATTGGATGGGACAACCCTCCTAGGATCTAGGGTTAGACTAGTTATATATAGTGGGTAGGTTAGGTTAGGGGCTATCTCGACCCTACGATCGCAAACAGACGATCGTGGATAAAATATGTTAGGAAGTCCAAAAACAAAATGGAGACATTTTGTAGATGTTTGGGGTTGATCCGGACACAGTGGTAACAACTGTCCAGGTCGGGTCCGGGACAGATTTCGGACACGCGCGGGAGGAGGTCCGTGGGCTGACGAGAGAGATAGGTAAGGCCCGGCGGTGAGAGATATTGCAAAAGGCAAAGGGATGAGAAGATAGAAGAGGAGAGGCCCGGTGACTGTTTCCGGAGGCCAAAACCGTCTAACGTTAGACCGACTATACTGCCGCTATAGTTATCCGTTGGGGCATCAAACGATCTCTGAATGCGATGAAACTTGACAGGCGGTCTATCTACACTATAATAAGACCCACGTCAACTCTCATCCCATTCCGAGAACATTTTCCGGCCACTTATAAAATATTATTTCGGACATGTCGTGGGTGCGTGCAAGTGTGGTTGGACTCAGAACGGACAACAGAGAGAACTCGGAGAACCCGGACGAATGCAAGTTTTGAAAACATGATGATGCAATGCGGATGATGACATGGCAAGATGCAACACGCAAGCGAATGACAAGCCAACAATAGCAAATAAGCGCAGGACACCTGGCACATCGATCTCGGGGCGTTACATTCATCATCCCGGTGTTCTCCATGACGAGGAGGGAGTAGTTCTCCCCGGGGCTGATGGTATGTACCAGTAGCTATGTGTTTGATCTCTCTCTCTCTCTCTCTCGTGTTCTTGAGGTGGTACAATCTTGATGTATCGCGAGCTTTGCTATTATAGTTGGATATTATGATGGTTTCTCCCCCCTCTACTCTCTTGTAATGGATTGAGTTTCCCCTTTGAAGTTATCTTATCCGATTGAGTCTTTAAAGATTTGAGAACACTTGATGTATGTCTTGCCGTGCGTATCTGTGGTGACAATGGGATATCACGTGATTCACTTGATGTATGTTTTGGTGATCAACTTGTGGGTTCCGCCCACGAACCTATGCATAGGGGTTGGCACATGTTTTCATTGTGATTCTCCAGTAGAAACTTTGGGGCACTCTTTGAGGTTCTATGTGTTGGTTGAATAGATGAATCTGAGATTCTGTGATGCATATCGTATAATCATACCCCACGGATACTTGAGGTGACATTGGAGTATCTAGGTGACATTAGGGTTTTGGTTGATTTGTGTGTTAAGGTGTTATTCTAGTACGAACTCTAGGGCTGTTTGTGACACTTATAGGAATAGCCCAACGGATTGATTGGAAAGAATAACTTTGAGGTGGTTTCATACCCTACCATAATCTCTTTGTTTGTTCTCCGGTATTAGTGACTTTGGAGTGACTCTTTGTTGCATGTTGAGGGATAGTTATGTGATCCGATTATGTTATTATTGTTGAGAGAACTTGCACTAGTGAAAGTATGAACCCCAGGCCTTGTTTGAACGCATTGCAATACCGTTTGTGCTCACTTTTATCATTAGTTACCTTGCTGTTTTTATATTTTCAGATTACAAAAACCTTTATCTACCATCCATATACCACTTGTTTCACCATCTCTTCGCCGAACTAGTGCACCTATACAATTTACCATTGTATTGGGTGTGTTGGGGACACAAGAGACTCTTTGTTATTTGGTTGCAGGGTTGCTTGAAAGAGACTATCTTCATCCTACGCCTCCTATGGATTGATAAACCTTAGGTCATCCACTTGAGGGAAATTTGCTACTGCCTACAAACCCCTGCATTTGGAGGCCCAACAACGTCTACAAGAAGAAGGTTGTGTAGTAGACATCAAGCTCTTTTCTGGCGCTGTTGCCGGGGAGGTGAGTGCTTGAAGATATACCTTTAGATCTTGCAATCGAATCTTTTTGTTTCTTGTTTTAGCACTAGTCTAGTTTATAAAAGAAACCTACAAAGACAAATGGAATTGAGTTTGTCTCACACGCTTCATCTTTTTAATATCTTTCGTGAGTATTATGGGAAGGAAAATTGTGCGAAAGTGTTAGAAGAAGAATGCATTAAAATGTTTGTCATTAAATCTTTGAATGATGAGCATGATTGCAAGGTTGTTAGTATGAACTCCTTGAATATCCATGGTACTAATGATGATTGCACTAGTTATGATGAAAATGTCTTCTATAAACATGTCAATTTTTGTGGAGTGCATTGGCTTTGTAAGTACACACCAAATAGGGAAGATAGATATTGCATGAGGCATAAGTACTTAGAAACTAAATTGTTGCAAGAAAGGCTAGATGATTGTGCTGAAAATTTAAATTTTCTTGGCCGTACTTGTGGACTTTGCAATGAAAGTGGTCATTTAGCTATCCAATGCAAATTGTTTCATGATCTAATCGTGTCCAAAAATTGTGATGAGTTGATTTCCCTTGCACATTATAATGAACTTAGCTTGCTTATGGGTTGCGAAGAATTGAAACATATAACTGGGCATCTTCCAGAATTTGCCCGTTATAAACTTCTTGGTTTTGATCTGGAGAATATTTATATGTATTGTGTGGTGAATTGCATTGAAAATACTTTATATTGCCAAATACTTAAAGAAAAGAAAACAAATAGAAGATGAAGAGAATACTAATGAAAGGGAAGAAACTTACCAATACCCTCCTATTATTTCTTATGATGAATCAGGTAATGAGGAGGAGCCTCCTATTCAACCAATATCATTAATAAGGAGCTCCAAAAAGAGGATTGAACCCACACATGATGTGGTGAAGAAGAAGAAAATAAAAAGGAAGAGAGGTAAAAAGATATCTCTCCCAAATAATGCTGCTCCTACTATTGTTGTGCCTCATGAAAATATAATTGTGGAAGATGATGCACTTTATGATGATCTCGTTATGCCTATTGCTTGTTGTGATGATTATGATTGGGAAGATAATGATACTTATTATGATCTTGAAAATCTTTTTGGCACTTGCTTGGAAGAATATGATAATTGCTATACTATTGGTGCTATCCATACTATTAATGATGAAAGTGACTATGCTTATGATATGAAAAGGCCCAAGCTTGGGGATGCTATGTCTGATGAAGATGATGTTTTTGATAATATATTTACTGCAATTAATGTTAGTCC
The DNA here is from genome assembly GCF_018294505.1 of Triticum aestivum. Classification (NCBI taxonomy): domain Eukaryota; kingdom Viridiplantae; phylum Streptophyta; class Magnoliopsida; order Poales; family Poaceae; genus Triticum; species Triticum aestivum. Next base: position 282,856,651 of record NC_057812.1, on the reverse strand, counting down.
CAAGCTTGGGGATGCTACGTTTAATGAAAATGATATTTTTAGTCTCCCAAGTTTTGATATGCAAATTTATAATGATGATAGCATGCCTCTTACTTATGATGATTATATTGATGAAAATGGGTTTGGAAGAGTGTCAACTTTAGGAAGTAGTAACCCCACTACTTTGGAGGATGTTGAATCTCATTGTGATAATTATAAAAGTGGATTTGGAGAGGTCATGACTTTATTTAGTAATGATTCCACTATCTTGGAAGAGGTTTCAATTGACTATGATGAGAACAAAGTTGCTACTTATGATGATTATTGTGATGAAACTTATGCTATAAAAATTAGTTATGATTATATTTATAAACTTGTCATGATTATGATTACCCCTTTTCTGAACATTACTCTTTTAATGTGGAAACAATTTATAGTATTCGAGTCTTTTATGATACTCCCACTATTCCGAATGAGAAGAAATTTGCTTATGTGGAGAGTAGTAAATTTTCTATGCTTGTAGATCATGAAAAGAATTCTTTAGGTGCTGGTTACATTGTTGAATTCATTCATGATGCTACTGAAAATTATTATGAGGGAGGAATATATACTTGTCGGAATTGCAATAATATCAAGTTTCTTCTCTATGTGCTTAAAGTTTTAAAGTTATGCTTGTTTTAACTTCCTATGCAAGTTGATTCTTGTTCCCACAAGTTGTTTGCTCACAAAATCCCTATGCATAGGAAGTGGGTTAGACTTAAACGTGCTAGTTATATTCTTCATGATGCTATCCTTATGTTTCAATTCTTATCTTTTATATGAGCATCATTGAAATCATCATGCCTAGCTAGGGGCGTTAAGCGATAGCGCTTGTTGGGAGGCGACCAAATTTTATTTTTGTTCCTTGCTTTTTGCTCCTGTTTAGTAATAAATAATTCATCTAGACTCTGTTTAGATGTGGTTTTATGTTTTAATTAGTTTTTGTGCCAAGTAGAACCTTTGGGAAGACTTGGGTGAAGTCTTTATGATCATGCTGTAAAAAACAGAAACTTTAGCACTCACGAGAATTGCTGCCATTTTTATTTGGAGAGTTCTATTTAGTTAATTATTTTTGCATATGATTAATAGATAAATTACTAAGGTCCAGAAATTTAGTTTAGAATTTTTGGGGTTCCAGAAGTATACATTTTATCCAGGTTACTACAGACTGTTCTGTTTTTGACAGATTCTGTTTTCGATGTGTTGTTTGCTTATTTTGATGAATCTATGAGTATTATCGGAGAGTATGAACCATAGAGAAGTTGGAATACAGTAGGTGTAACACCAATATGAATTAATAATGAGTTCATTATAGTACCTTGAAGTGGTGTTTTGTTTTCTTTCGCTAACGGAGCTCACGAGTTTTCTACTTTAAGTTTTGTGTTGTGAAGTTTTCAAGTTTTGGGTGAAGATTCGATGGACTATGGAATAAGGAGTGGCAAGAGGATAAGATTGGGGATGCCCAAGGCACCCCAAGATAATATTCAAGGACAACCAAAAGCCTAAGCTTGGGGATGCCCCGGAAGGCATCCCCTCTTTCGTCTTCGTTCATCGGTAACTTTACTTGGAGCTATATTTTTATTCACCACATGATATGTGTTTTGCTTGGAGCGTCATTTTATTTTATTTAGTTTTGCTTGATGCTTGAATGAAATACCAAGATCTTAAATTCTTTAATGTTAGAGAGTCTTCACATAGTTGCATAATTATTCGACTACTCATTGGTCTTCACTTATATCTTTCGGAGTAGTTTGTCATTTGCTCTAGTGCTTCACTTATATCTTTTTAGAGCATGTCGGTGTACTAGAGTAGGGGTACCCTAGTACCCCGAACTTGTGCCCGGCGGTCGCAGCATCCCACGGCAAGCCTTGCCGGGTGACCGCCAAGACCCTCCGTGGTTCCCTTGAAGACCATTCAAGAACAAAGTACTCAAACCAAGGCCCCGGCAAGAGGAGCTTGCCGGGAAGGCCAACCAAGGCCCCGGCAAGAGGAGCTTGCCGGGAAGGCCAACCCAGGCCCCGGCAAGAGGATCTTGCCGGGAAGAGACAAGACCCCGGCAAGAGGAGCTTGCCGGGAAGGCCACTCAAGGCATACCAAGAAAGCCTGCCGCGACGCGCCCTGCGTCCCGGCAAGGCCCGGTGAGCAACAAGCTCCCAAACACGACAAGACGACGACCGCGGCAAGGAGCTTGCCGCGGGAAACCCCCACTTCGTGCCCGCGCTCCAGCACACCTGCTAACGTGTCGCTCTAGGACTCTCCCAAGCACACGTGGCAGGAGGCCGCGCAGCTAGGGGTGCGCGGTGGCAAGCGGAGATGAAGAGAAGGCCATCGTGGCAAACGGTGGCGCTCCTAACGGTCACTTTTTGCACTGTTTAGGCAACTCAGACAGGCATTCAATGACCTTGTCCCCTGCCGTCAGAGTTAGGTAGGGTGCACTGTGTCCACAGTAGCGGTAGCTGCACCTACCGCATCCTTTTCCATTTTTACCCTTCTAGTCTACGTTGCCACCTGTCGGTGACCCCTTGAAAGTATAAAAGGAGGCCCAAGTGCAACGTAGAAGGGAGGGGTTCGGCTCATTCGAAACACCAGAAACACTCCCACGCTCAGTCTGATAGCGTCCATCGCTCCTCAGCAAGGATTTAATACAATCAAACAAGCAGCAGTAGGGTTTTACGCATCCGTGCGGCCCGAAGCTGGGTAAAACTGCTCGCGTGTACCGCCTCGATCCGCTCTTTGTGCGGCCTCCGCCCCCCTCTGAACCGAAAGGGGCCCTGTCCCCATAGGTGTTGGTGGATCAGCTTCCCCGACATCTTTGGCGCGCCAGGTAGGGGACGTCGAGATTGTGCGAACCCGATCCGGCGTGCACGCGAGCTAAATCTTCATCGTCTTCATCGACATGCCACTGAAGAAGAAGGATTCGGAGGCAGCTGTTCTGTCTGCGTCGCTTTCACCGTCTCCGGAGCAAATGGGTGGTGGAGTGGACGCCGGCGGAAGAGTGGGCGTCGACGAGGGAGCCCTCAGTGCGGCCAAGTCCAAGGACAAGGCGGCACAGACCTCGGCGTCCATGCGCGCACCGCACCCCTCTCAGGAGCCGCGGGACCAGCAGCGTCATGGCGTTCGCAGCGCCATACGTCCGCTGGGCCAAGATCAAGCTGGTGGTTCTCGTGGCGCTCAAGACCAACATGCACGTCAACATGCTGGCTCGAGCGAAGTACGGTCGCCTGGACGGGGCACTGCTCCTTCTAACGTGGTTAGGAGTCCGAGCATGCCCCACTCCTCGCACCGTTCACCTCCACCGCCCACCACTCCAGCAGAAGCATTGGCGCGAGCTCAACTGCTCCTAGACTATCCTCCGACGGGTGACAAGACCGACGAATGGAGGGCCACTATCCAGAGCCTCAGGTCCAATGAAATGGACTCGGGAAGCGGAGGATGCACTGCAGGACTTAAAGAGGTACCTGTCCTCCACTCCAATACTTGTCGCACCTAAGCCACAAGAGAAGTTGCTACTGTACCTAGCGACAACCAATCAAGTGGTTAGTGCTGCGTTAGTAGCGGAGAGGGAGGCGGATGATGAGCCAGCAACCGCGGCAAGTGAATCCAGCGACAAGCAGGGGGCTTCTCCGACAAGCTCTGGTCCCGACAAAGATGAATCTACGCAGACATGCAAGGAGGTGCAGAAGAAGATGGTGCAGCGCCCAGTTTACTTTGTCAGCTCCCTTCTCCAGGGGGCTAGGTCGAGGTACTTTGGTGTGCAAAAATTGCTTTTCGGCCTTCTCATGGCCTCGAGAAAGCTGCGCCATTACTTCCAGGCACACGAGATCACAGTTGTCACTCGCTTTCCGCTGAAGAGGATACTGCAGAATCCAGAAGCAACAGGCAGGATTGTCGAGTGGGCATTGGAACTGTCAAGCTTTGGCCTCAAGTTTCAGAGCACTGCAACGATCCAGAGCAGGGCATTGGCAGAGTTCATAGCAGAGTGGACGCTGTCGTGGTTCTAAGTCTGACAGTAGAGTGGGGGGTAGGTATGGAGAGGCAAGGTCCTAGCTATGGAGAGGTTGTAAACACAAGAGATGTACGAGTTCAGGCCCTTCTCGGAGGAAGTAAAAGCCCTACGTATCGGAGCCCAGAGGCGGTCGAGTGGATTATGTGTATATGGATTACAAGGTGCCGAACCCTTCTGCCTGTGGAGGGAGGTGGCTTATATAGAGTGCGCCAGGACCCCAGCCAGCCCACGTAATGAAGGGTTTAAGGTGTATTAAGCCCGGGGCGTTACAGGTAACGCCCCACATAAAGTGTCTTTACTATCATAAAGTCTACTTAATTACAGGCCGTTGCAGTGCAGAGTGCCTCTTGACCTTCTGGTGGTCGAGTGTGTCTTCGTGGTCGAGTCCTTCAAGTCAGTCGAGTGAGTCCCTCGTAGGTCGACTGGAAGGTGATCTCTTCTAAGGGTGTCCTCGGGCATGGTACTTAGATCAGGTCTGTGACCCTACCCTAGGTACGTGACTCCATCATTAGCCCCCGAATGGATTGAGGCTTGAGTGATGAAGGAGTTGATGTTGTTTCCGATTAGCTTTTGCATACTGGTTGTGCGTTGTTTTTGAACCAAAAAATTCTCTCTGTTGATAGTGAACAACTTTTCTTCAGTCGCCTCGATCCATTCTTCTTCTTCGTCGAGTGATCTTTTTGGACTTCGCTGATTTCCGAGCGATGGATCGCAGGAAATCCCGCGTCTGGCAGACTGATCTGCCGCCCACGGATTCCTCGGGATACGGAATTTGGGGGAGCGCGCGAAGCGGAGCGGACCGCGATGCTCGGATGGGATGGGGCATAGACGCCTCGATTCCCGTGCCGCTTTTTTCGCCACGTATCACGCTTGCGCAACTGTTACAGGATATGATTAGATCGACCGGGCCCACCTGTCATCCACTCGGAAGGGGTCTTATAAATGCGCCCGGCGAGGGTTTTTTGAACAGTGCCTCAGCATTCTCTCTCTGCTCCCTTCGTCTCCGCCCAACGCGCACGCTCTCGCCTCCGCACCACTTCTCCTCACGCGCCTCGCCGGTAGCCATGGTCAAGGAGAAGACGGCGGCGCTGGAGCGTGCGAAGAAGGCGTCGGCGACGGAGAAGGCGAAGGGGAGATCCACCAGCCGCGGCGGGTCTTCGTCTAGATCTCGCCTGCCGAAAGGCTGGGTCCAGGGAGATTGGATCCAGTCGACCATCACGGAGAAGGATCTCCTCGACATGGCCAATGAGGGCCTGATCCCTCATGGAGCTGCGAGGCTTCCGGGGAAAGAGTGGCAGCCCCAGCCGGAAGAGGGTGAGTGCGTGCTTCTGGCCACCCATGTCGACCGGGGATTCTCTTTGCCGCCGAGCATTTTCTTCCGTGGTTTCTTGAACTTCTTTGGAGCGCAACTCCACCACTTCATCCCGAATTCTATCGCCTATCTTGCCGCGTTTGTGTCCATGTGTGAGAGTTTTCTGGGCTGTCGACCGCATTGGGGCTTGTTCAAGCACATATTCACGTGTCGCTCTCAAACCGTGAAGAAGGCGAGCCCAGGCGACGAAAGAACCCGAGTTGTCCAAATGTGTGGAGGTCTAGGGATCCAGGTGAGGAACAAGAGCACCTTCCCTGCCATGACATTTCCCGAGTCAGTCAGAGGCTGGCAGTTGACCTGGTTCTACTGCCAGGATCAGTCGACGCCGGGGCAGTCGAGTGGACTCCCTCAATTTACCATGGACCGAGTGAACAAGCCCTCCTCTCTGAAGTTGATTCCGGAGGAGAAAGCTGACGTGAAGATGCTGATGGAGCGCGTAGTTCAGTTGGTTCGGGAGGGAGTGACGGGTATGGATCTCCTGGAGGTTTTCCTTAGGCGTCGAATCCAGCCTCTTCAGTTCCGGAGCCATTGCATGTGGTTGTACTGCGGGACTGAGGATGTGACTCGGGTCAATCCAGAAACAGTCGACGATACCACTCTGGAAAGGTGGATGGCCGCTGTTACTGGGAACAAAGATAACCCTCGCGGAGCCAGAAGGATTCCTCCACTCGACTGCCACAGTGATCCAAACAAGGTATGTCTGCTCCACTTCCCATTGTATTCTCGTCACATTTATTTCTGTTTTCTCTGCTGATCGGTCGACTGATCTTTGTCTTGATGTCTATCAGGCCCTCACTAAGCTGTACTCGATGCCCAATGGAGCACAGGCTCCGACCGAGGAGGGAGAAGCGAGCGGGGGCGAGAGCCAGGAGGAGGAGTGGGACTCGGACGCCGCTGAGGCTGATGATGACGATGATGACGATGATGATGACGACGATGAGGACGAGGGAGAGGAGGAGGAGGAGGAGGTCGCACCACCGCCCTCGGAAAGGCGGTCGAAACTTGTCCATGACCCTGCGACCGAACGCGGCGAGGGGGTTGCGACTGTTACACAGTCGACCAAGCGTCGTCGGACCACCTCTCCGGCGTCGACTGAAAAGGCGTCGAAGTAGCCCAGGGCGGCCCCGTCGAAACCGACCAAGCACCTGCCGAAGATGAAGGTGTCCATCCCCACCATATCAGGGCAATCGTGTTGCTTAAGTCTTCTTGTTTTGTGTGAACTTTATCTCTGGTTGGCGCTAGAGTTAGTCGACTGACTCTTTGGAGTTGCAGTGCTGCTACTTCTGAGACCTCGGCCCGGGCTGACGACCATGAGATGGAGGACGCAACAACCTCAAAACCTGGTACTATACTCTTAACACCGTCTTTAGTCAGCTGACTCATGATCTAATCCTGATTCTTTTCTGTAGCTCCATCCAATGTTGTCATCACTCTCCCTGATGATGATGAAGATGAGGAACCGCTGAAGTACAGAAGGAGCAGGAAAGCGTCTGCCAGTAGGGTGACCTAGGATGTGACAGTGCCTGAGACTCTGGTCGCGGAGGAGGAGAACACCACTCGACACACCGTGTCCTTCGCAGATCCACTAACGAGTGCTCCGCAGCCCTCCCTCTTCACGACGCACCACGTCCCAGAGGACCAAGCTGGCGCAGCGAAGGAGGCGATACGCCAGGCAGGGATCATGATGGAGCAGTTGAAGACCATCTGGGATGCGAGCCAGGCAGCTTACGACGCCAGTTCCGCCCTCCAAAGCAATGTTCAGGTCAGTCGACCACCGTTTGTTCTGTTAGGACATGCTATCAAAAACTTTTCTTTCCAGAATTTATAGTAGTCACCCACTGGGTGTGTCGAATTAAACTCCGTGTTAGCGGGGGCACGCTGAGTGCACCCGCTGGGTGTAGTCCCCAAGGCTAAGGTCGACTGCTGGCAGTCGGCCTTAGGCTTTATAATTTCAGTCTTTCCGTCATTCGACTATGGCGACTGGATTTCGCAAACCGGTCGACTGGTCGACTCTGTCTCCAAGGCTAAGGTCGACTGCTGGCAGTCGGTCTTAGGCTTCATAAATTCAGTCTTTCCGTCATTCGACTATGTCGAATGGATTTCGCAAACCTTTGGGGGCACGCTGAGTGCACCCACTGGGTGTAGTCCCCGAGACTGTGGTCGACTGTTGGCAGTCGATTACAGTCTTAAAGAATATATCTCTTTTTTGAGGTCGACTGGTCGACTTTATCTTCAATAGGATTAGTGGGGGCACGCTGAGTGCACCCACTGGGTGTAGTCCCCGAGACTACGGTCGAATGCTTGTATTCGGCTGTAGTCTTAGAAGCGCGTGATTTTTCCTTTTTCACTCGGAAGTGAATTATATTTGACATTTAGTCGATTGGTTCTTCGCAGAACTCCTGTGATCTTGTGGCTCACTACTCTGAGCTGGAAAACAAGCACATTCAGCTCAAGCTGAATTTGAAACTGGTTCAGGAGAATCTGACGAAGGCAAAGGAGGAGACCGAAGGTATGTTTGGTGAGACCTTGACGACTGCTTTTTCCCTTCATTTGCTTCAAAATCTGATCTTGTTGTAACTTGCAGGTAAGGTGAGGGAGGCCCAACGGAAGAAAGACCTTGAACTAGCTGAGAAGATCAAGCTTGTTGACGAGAAGTTAGCTTCAGTCGCAAAGCTTGAGCAAGAAAATACCAATCTGAAAGCTGCTCTTGGGAAGAAAAAAGATCTGGAGGCCTTCCTGAATGGTCTTGCCAAGAAGCTGTTTCTTATGCTTGAAGGTAAATCTCTATGCTCGGCAATCATTTCCAACCGTGGTTTTTCCATTCGACCATTGCCTTGACTCGGTGATCGTCCTTGCAGAATTTTGTCAAAACTTTGAAGAAGAAACTAGCCGGCTGGAACCAAACCTTGACCCCGTCAATTCTCCGGTGAGCGACGAAGTTGCCATGAATGTTTTCCGACTGGAGTCCCGTGTTGCAACTGTCGTGGAATATCTTGCAACGCTGAAGGTCGCCACATCTCGCATCGACTCGACGCTCTGGCCTGGGGAGACACTCCAGAACGACCTCGAGTCGCTGATGGCTCACTTGAACACAGTCCCTGGTCGAGTGCAGGAGTGGAAAAAGTCCTCGGCTCGGTGCGGTGCAGATGTTGCTCTGTGTCTGGCCCGGGTCCACTGCAAAGATGCGCGAGAAGACAAGCTGGCGGCCCTCCGGGTGGCCAACACCAAGAAACACGACTTCAGGTCCTTTATGGAAACTTTCCTTGCTGCTGCCACTCGGATCGCAGATGGAATTGATCTTGATGAGTTTGTTGCACCTTCCAGCCCTCCACAGGAGGGGTAAAAAACTTCTTCTAAGCTTGACGCTTTGAATTTGCCTCGGTATGCCGAGTGGAGTTGTAACCGATAAACTTTAACAGGCTTAGTGCCTGAGCACTTTCGGTTCCTTTTGGAATCGATCCCAACTTGAACTTGGTGTTTGAATATGATTGCTTTTGGCTTGAAATGTCTTTTGCAGGCTCAAAGCAAGACGCGCACTGCAGTCGACTTATTCCTTAATCCACTTAGGCGAGCACTGGGTTGCAGCTAAGCCCTCGAGTGAGAGGTTTGCTCTTCACTCGGTATGGTTTTCATAACTTAGGCGAGTACTTGGACTGCAGCTAAGCCCCCGAGTGAGAGGTTTGCTCTTCACTCGGTAGGATTTTTATATCTTAGGCGAGCACTGGGCTGCAGCTAAGCCTCCGAGTGAGAGGTTTGCTCTTCACTCGGTAGGATTTCTATATCTTAGGCGAGCACTGGGCTGCAGCTAAGCCTCCGAGTGAGAGGTCTGCTCTTCACTCGGTAGGATTTTCATAACTTAGGCGAGTACTGGGACTGCAGCTAAGCCTCTGAGTGAGAGGTTTGCTCTTCACTCGGTAGGATTTCTATATCTTAGGCGAGCACTGCGCTGCAGCTAAGCCCCCGAG
>NC_057812.1:282846558-282846852 GCF_018294505.1 Triticum aestivum | reverse complement strand
GCTAAGCCTCCGAGTGAGAGGTTTGCTCTTCACTCGGTAGGATTTCTATATCTTAGGCGAGCACTGGGCTGCAGCTAAGCCCCCGAGTGAGAGGTCCGCTCTCCACTCGGTAGGATTTTCATAACTTAGGCGAGTACTGGGACTGCAGCTAAGCCTCCGAGTGAGAGGTTTGCTCTTCACTCGGTAGGATTTCTATATCTTAGGCGAGCACTGGGCTGCAGCTAAGCCGCCGAGTGAGAGGTCTGCTCTTCACTTGGTAGGATTTTTATATCTTAGGCGAGTACTTGGACTGCA